>NW_028153740.1:100000-107500 GCF_964211835.1 Anser anser
AACCATAAGCATAACCGTAACCCTAACCCTATCCCTAACCCAAACCCTAAACCCTAAACCCTAACCCTAACCCGAACCTAAACACTAACCCTAACCCTAGCCCTATCCCTAATCCTTAACCCTAAACCCTAAACCCTAAACCCTAAACCCTAAACGTAACCCTAACCTTAACCCTAAACCCTAACCCTAGCCTGAACCCTAGCCCTAGACCTAGCCGTAACCCTAATCCAAACCCTAAACCTAGCCCTAACCCTAACTCTAACCCTAGCGCTCACCCTAAACCTAACCCTATCCCTAACCCTTAAACTAACCCTAACCCTAACCCTAATCCTACGCCAAACCCTAAACCCTAACACTAACCATACCCCTACCGCTAACCCTAACCCCTAACCCCTAACCCCTAATGCCTAACCACTAACCCTTAACACCTAAACTCTACCCGTAACCATAACGCTAACCCTAACCCTAACCCTAACCGTAACATTAACCCTAATCCTAACCCTAACCCTAACCCTAACCCTAACCCTAACCCTAATCCTAACCCTAATCCTAACCCTAACCCTAACCCTAACCCTAACCCTAACCCTAACCCTAACCCTAACCCTAACCCTAACCGGATCTAACCCTAACCCTAAACCTAACCCTAATCCTAACCCTAACCCTAACCCTATCTCTAGCCGTAGACCTCGCCCTAGCCCTAACACTAAGCCTAAACATAACCCTAGCGCTAACCCTAACCCTAACCCTAAACCCTAACCCTAACTCAAACCCTAACGATAAACCCTAACCATAACCCTAAACATAACCCTAACCCTAACCCTAACCCTAACCCTAACTCTAACCCCTAACCCCTAACCCCTAACCCTAACCCTAACGACCCTAACCCTAACCCTAACCCTTACCCTAACCCTAACCTTAACCCTAGCCCCTAAACCTAAACCCTAACCCTAACCCTAACCCTAACCCTAACCCTAACCCTAACCCTAACCCTAACCCTAACACTAACCCTAACCCTAACCCCTAACCCTAACCCCTAACCCTAACCCCTAACCCTAACCCTAACCCTAACCCTAACCCTAACCTAAACCTAACCCTAACCCTAACCCTAACCCTAACCCTAACCCTAACCCTAACCCTAACCCTAACCCTAACCCTAACCCTAACCCTTAACCCTAAACCTAACCCTAACACTAACCCTAACCCCAACCCTAACCCTAACCCTAACCCTAACCCTAACCCTAACCCTAACCCTAACCCTAACCCTAACCATAACCCGAACCCTAACCCTAACCCTAACCCTAACCCTAACCCTAACCCTAACCCTAACCCTAACCCTAACGACCCTAACCCTAACCCTAACGACCCTAACCCTAACCCTAACCCTAACCCTAACCCTAGCCGTAACCCTAACCCTAACCCTAACCCTTTCTGCCATCAATAAGTGCTCTCAGCGGAAGCCTTTGGGTACACCTGAACTCCCTGGGGGAGCCTTTACGCAACCCCACACTCAACAGGACTCTGCGTCTTCACTCTTTCCTAACAACCCTAAACATAACCCTAACCGCAACAAAAAGCTGAACCCGAGTTAGACCCGAAAAAACACGTACGGTGCCACTTTCTGCCATCCAAAAGTGCTCTCAGCGGAAGCCTTTGGGTACACCTGAACTCCCTGGGGGAGCCTTTACGCAACCCCACACTCAACAGGACTCTGCGTCTTCACTCTATCCTAACAACCCTAAACATAACCCTAACCGCAACAAGAAGCTGAACCCGAGTTAGACCCGAAAAAACACGTACGGTGCCACTTTCTGCCATCCAAAAGTGCTCTCAGCGGAAGCCTTTGGGTACACCTGAACTCCCTGGGGGAGCCTTTACGCAACCCCACACTCAACAGGACTCTGTGTCTTCACTCTTTCCTAACAACCCTAAACATAACCCTAACAGCAACAAGAAGCTGAACCCGAGTTAGACCCGAAAAAACACGTACGGTGCCACTTTCTGCCATCCAAAAGTGCTCTCAGCGGAAGCCTTTGGGTACACCTGAACTCCCTGGGGGAGCCTTTACGCAACCCCACACTCAACAGGGCTCTGCGTCTTCACTCTTTCCTAACAACCCTAAACATAACCCTAACCGCAACAAGAAGCTCAACCCGAGTTAGACCCGAAAAAACACGTACGGTGCCACTTTCTGCCATCAAAAAGTGCTCTCAGCGGAAGCCTTTGGGTACACCTGAACTCCCTGGGGGAGCCTTTACGCAACCCCACACTCAACAGGACTCTGCGTCTTCACTCTTTCCTAACAACCCTAAACATAACCCTAACCGCAACAAGAAGCTGAACCCGAGTTAGACCCGAAAAATCACGTACGGTGCCACTTTCTGCCATCCAAAAGTCCTCTCAGCGGAAGCCTTTGGGTACACCTGAACTCCCTGGGGGAGCCTTTACGCAACCCCACACTCAACAGGACTCTGCGTCTTCACTCTTTCCTAACAACCCTAAACATAACCCTAACCGCAACAAGAAGCTGAACCCGAGTTAGACCCGAAAAAACACGTACGGTGCCACTTTCTGCCGTCAAAAAGTGCTCTCAGCGGAAGCCTTTGGGTACACCTGAACTCCCTGGGGGAGCCTTTACGCAACCCCACACTCAACAGGACTCTGCGTCTTCACTCTTTCCTAACAACCCTAAACATAACCCTAACCGCAACAAGAAGCTGAACCCGAGTTAGACCCGAAAAAACACGTACGGTGCCACTTTCTGCCATCCAAAAGTGCTCTCAGCGGAAGCCTTTGGGTACACCTGAACTCCCTGGGGGAGCCTTTACGCAACCCCACACTCAACAGGACTCTGCGTCTTCACTCTTTCCTAACAACCCTAAACATAACCCTAACCGCAACAAGAAGCTGAACCCGAGTTAGACCCGAAAAAACACGTACGGTGCCACTTTCTGCCATCCAAAAGTGCTCTCAGCGGAAGCCTTTGGGTACACCTGAACTCCCTGGGGGAGCCTTTACGCAACCCCACACTCAACAGGACTCTGCGTCTTCACTCTTTCCTAACAACCCTAAACATAACCCTAACCGCAACAAGAAGCTGAACCCGAGTTAGACCCGAAAAAACACGTACGGTGCCACTTTCTGCCATCAAAAAGTGCTCTCAGCGGAAGCCTTTGGGTACACCTGAACTCCCTGGGGGAGCCTTTACGCAACCCCACACTCAACAGGACTCTGCGTCTTCACTCTTTCCTAACAACCCTAAACATAACCCTAACCGCAACAAGAAGCTGAACCCGAGTTAGACCCGAAAAAACACGTACGGTGCCACTTTCTGCCATCCAAAAGTGCTCTCAGCGGAAGCCTTTGGGTACACCTGAACTCCCTGGGGGAGCCTTTACGCAACCCCACACTCAACAGGACTCTGCGTCTTCACTCTTTCCTAACAACCCTAAACATAACCCTAACCGCAACAAGAAGCTGAACCCGAGTTAGACCCGAAAAAACACGTACGGTGCCACTTTCTGCCATCAAAAAGTGCTCTCAGCGGAAGCCTTTGGGTACACCTGAACTCCCTGGGGGAGCCTTTACGCAACCCCACACTCAACAGGACTCTGCGTCTTCACTCTTTCCTAACAACCCTAAACATAACCCTAACCGCAACAAGAAGCTGAACCCGAGTTAGACCCGAAAAAACACGGACGGTGCCACTTTCTGCCATCCAAAAGTGCTCTCAGCGGAAGCCTTTGGGTACACCTGAACTCCCTGGGGGAGCCTTTACGCAACCCCACACTCAACAGGACTCTGCGTCTTCACTCTTTCCTAACAACCCTAAACATAACCCTAACCGCAACAAGAAGCTGAACCCGAGTTAGACCCGAAAAAACACGTACGGTGCCACTTTCTGCCATCCAAAAGTGCTCTCAGCGGAAGCCTTTGGGTACACCTGAACTCCCTGGGGGAGCCTTTACGCAACCCCACACTCAACAGGACTCTGCGTCTTCACTCTTTCCTAACAACCCTAAACATAACCCTAACCGCAACAAGAAGCTGAACCCGAGTTAGACCCGAAAAAACACGTACGGTGCCACTTTCTGCCATCAAAAAGTGCTCTCAGCGGAAGCCTTTGGGTACACCTGAACTCCCTGGGGGAGCCTTTACGCAACCCCACACTCAACAGGACTCTGCGTCTTCACTCTTTCCTAACAACCCTAAACATAACCCTAACCGCAACAAGAAGCTGAACCCGAGTTAGACCCGAAAAAACACGTACGCTGCCACTTTCTGCCGTCAAAAAGTGCTCTCAGCGGAAGCCTTTGGGTACACCTGAACTCCCTGGGGGAGCCTTTACGCAACCCCACACTCAACAGGACTCTGCGTCTTCACTCTTTCCTAACAACCCTAAACATAACCCTAACCGCAACAAGAAGCTGAACCCGAGTTAGACCCGAAAAAACACGTACGGTGCCACTTTCTGCCATCCAAAAGTGCTCTCAGCGGAAGCCTTTGGGTACACCTGAACTCCCTGGGGGAGCCTTTACGCAACCCCACACTCAACAGGACTCTGCGTCTTCACTCTTTCCTAACAACCCTAAACATAACCCTAACCGCAACAAGAAGCTGAACCCGAGTTAGACCCGAAAAAACACGTACGGTGCCACTTTCTGCCATCCAAAAGTGCTCTCAGCGGAAGCCTTTGGGTACACCTGAACTCCCTGGGGGAGCCTTTACGCAACCCCACACTCAACAGGACTCTGCGTCTTCACTCTTTCCTAACAACCCTAAACATAACCCTAACCGGAACAAGAAGCTCAACCCGAGTTAGACCCGAAAAAACACGTACGGTGCCACTTTCTGCCGTCAAAAAGTGCTCTCAGCGGAAGCCTTTGGGTACACCTGAACTCCCTGGGGGAGCCTTTACGCAACCCCACACTCAACAGGACTCTGCGTCTTCACTCTTTCCTAACAACCCTAAACATAACCCTAACCGCAACAAGAAGCTGAACCCGAGTTAGACCCGAAAAAACACGTACGGTGCCACTTTCTGCCATCCAAAAGTGCTCTCAGCGGAAGCCTTTGGGTACACCTGAACTCCCTGGGGGAGCCTTTACGCAACCCCACACTCAACGGGACTCTGCGTCTTCACTCTTTCCTAACAACCCTAAACATAACCCTAACCGCAACAAGAAGCTCAACCCGAGTTAGACCCGAAAAAACACGTACGGTGCCACTTTCTGCCATCAAAAAGTGCTCTCAGCGGAAGCCTTTGGGTACACCTGAACTCCCTGGGGGAGCCTTTACGCAACCCCACACTCAACGGGACTCTGCGTCTTCACTCTTTCCTAACAACCCTAAACATAACCCTAACCGCAACAAGAAGCTGAACCCGAGTTAGACCCGAAAAAACACGGACGGTGCCACTTTCTGCCATCCAAAAGTGCTCTCAGCGGAAGCCTTTGGGTACACCTGAACTCCCTGGGGGAGCCTTTACGCAACCCCACACTCAACAGGACTCTGCGTCTTCACTCTTTCCTAACAACCCTAAACATAACCCTAACCGCAACAAGAAGCTGAACCCGAGTTAGACCCGAAAAAACACGTACGGTGCCACTTTCTGCCATCCAAAAGTGCTCTCAGCGGAAGCCTTTGGGTACACCTGAACTCCCTGGGGGAGCCTTTACGCAACCCCACACTCAACAGGACTCTGCGTCTTCACTCTTTCCTAACAACCCTAAACATAACCCTAACCGCAACAAGAAGCTGAACCCGAGTTAGACCCGAAAAAACACGTACGCTGCCACTTTCTGCCATCCAAAAGTGCTCTCAGCGGAAGCCTTTGGGTACACCTGAACTCCCTGGGGGAGCCTTTACGCAACCCCACACTCAACAGGACTCTGCGTCTTCACTCTTTCCTAACAACCCTAAACATAACCCTAACCGCAACAAGAAGCTGAACCCGAGTTAGACCCGAAAAAACACGTACGGTGCCACTTTCTGCCATCCAAAAGTGCTCTCAGCGGAAGCCTTTGGGTACACCTGAACTCCCTGGGGGAGCCTTTACGCAACCCCACACTCAACAGGACTCTGCGTCTTCACTCTTTCCTAACAACCCTAAACATAACCCTAACCGGAACAAGAAGCTCAACCCGAGTTAGACCCGAAAAAACACGTACGGTGCCACTTTCTGCCGTCAAAAAGTGCTCTCAGCGGAAGCCTTTGGGTACACCTGAACTCCCTGGGGGAGCCTTTACGCAACCCCACACTCAACAGGACTCTGCGTCTTCACTCTTTCCTAACAACCCTAAACATAACCCTAACCGCAACAAGAAGCTCAACCCGAGTTAGACCCGAAAAAACACGTACGGTGCCACTTTCTGCCATCCAAAAGTGCTCTCAGCGGAAGCCTTTGGGTACACCTGAACTCCCTGGGGGAGCCTTTACGCAACCCCACACTCAACAGGACTCTGCGTCTTCACTCTTTCCTAACAACCCTAAACATAACCCTAACCGCAACAAGAAGCTGAACCCGAGTTAGACCCGAAAAAACACGTACGGTGCCACTTTCTGCCATCCAAAAGTGCTCTCAGCGGAAGCCTTTGGGTACACCTGAACTCCCTGGGGGAGCCTTTACGCAACCCCACACTCAACAGGACTCTGCGTCTTCACTCTTTCCTAACAACCCTAAACATAACCCTAACCGCAACAAGAAGCTGAACCCGAGTTAGACCCGAAAAAACACGTACGGTGCCACTTTCTGCCATCAAAAAGTGCTCTCAGCGGAAGCCCTTGGGTACACCTGAACTCCCTGGGGGAGCCTTTACGCAACCCCACACTCAACAGGACTCTGCGTCTTCACTCTTTCCTAACAACCCTAAACATAACCCTAACCGCAACAAGAAGCTGAACCCGAGTTAGACCCGTAAAAACCCGAGCCTTTACGCAACCCCACACTCAACAGAACTCTGTGCCTTCAATATTTCCAAACAACTCTAACCCTAATACTAACACTAAAACTAACACTGCCCCTACAACTAAACCCTAACCAGAACCCTACACCTAACCCTAACTCTAGCCCTAAACACTAAACCTTAAACCCTAAACCCTGAACCCTAACCCTAACCCTAACCCTAACCTTAAATCCTAACACTAAACCCTGACTCAAAACCCTAACCATAACCCTAACCCTAACCGTAACCCTAACCCTAACCCTAACCCTAACCCTAACCCCTAACCCTAACCCTAACGACCCTAACCCTAACCCTAACCCTTACCCTAACCCTAACCTTAACCCTAGCCCCTAAACCTAAACCCTAACCCTAACCCTAACCCTAACCCTAACCCTAACCCTAACCCTAACCCTAACCCTAACCCCTAACCCTAACCCTAACCCTAACACTAACCCTAACCCCTAACCCTAACCCTAACCCTAACCCTAACCCTACCGGATCTAACCCTAACCCTAACCCTAACCCTAACCCTAACCCTAACCCTAACCCCTAACCCCTA
>NW_028153740.1:110000-140000 GCF_964211835.1 Anser anser
CACTTTCTGCCATCCAAAAGTGCTCTCAGCGGAAGCCTTTGGGTACACCTGAACTCCCTGGGGGAGCCTTTACGCAACCCCACACTCAACAGGACTCTGCGTCTTCACTCTTTCCTAACAACCCTAAACATAACCCTAACCGCAACAAGAAGCTGAACCCGAGTTAGACCCGAAAAAACACGGACGGTGCCACTTTCTGCCATCCAAAAGTGCTCTCAGCGGAAGCCTTTGGGTACACCTGAACTCCCTGGGGGAGCCTTTACGCAACCCCACACTCAACAGGACTCTGCGTCTTCACTCTTTCCTAACAACCCTAAACATAACCCTAACCGCAACAAGAAGCTGAACCCGAGTTAGACCCGAAAAAACACGTACGGTGCCACTTTCTGCCATCCAAAAGTGCTCTCAGCGGAAGCCTTTGGGTACACCTGAACTCCCTGGGGGAGCCTTTACGCAACCCCACACTCAACAGGACTCTGCGTCTTCACTCTTTCCTAACAACCCTAAACATAACCCTAACCGCAACAAGAAGCTGAACCCGAGTTAGACCCGAAAAAACACGTACGGTGCCACTTTCTGCCGTCAAAAAGTGCTCTCAGCGGAAGCCTTTGGGTACACCTGAACTCCCTGGGGGAGCCTTTACGCAACCCCACACTCAACAGGACTCTGCGTCTTCACTCTTTCCTAACAACCCTAAACATAACCCTAACCGGAACAAGAAGCTGAACCCGAGTTAGACCCGAAAAAACACGTACGGTGCCACTTTCTGCCATCAAAAAGTGCTCTCAGCGGAAGCCTTTGGGTACACCTGAACTCCCTGGGGGAGCCTTTACGCAACCCCACACTCAACAGGACTCTGCGTCTTCACTCTTTCCTAACAACCCTAAACATAACCCTAACCGCAACAAGAAGCTGAACCCGAGTTAGACCCGAAAAAACACGTACGGTGCCACTTTCTGCCATCCAAAAGTGCTCTCAGCGGAAGCCTTTGGGTACACCTGAACTCCCTGGGGGAGCCTTTACGCAACCCCACACTCAACAGGACTCTGCGTCTTCACTCTTTCCTAACAACCCTAAACATAACCCTAACCGGAACAAGAAGCTCAACCCGAGTTAGACCCGAAAAAACACGTACGGTGCCACTTTCTGCCGTCAAAAAGTGCTCTCAGCGGAAGCCTTTGGGTACACCTGAACTCCCTGGGGGAGCCTTTACGCAACCCCACACTCAACAGGACTCTGCGTCTTCACTCTTTCCTAACAACCCTAAACATAACCCTAACCGCAACAAGAAGCTGAACCCGAGTTAGACCCGAAAAAACACGTACGGTGCCACTTTCTGCCATCCAAAAGTGCTCTCAGCGGAAGCCTTTGGGTACACCTGAACTCCCTGGGGGAGCCTTTACGCAACCCCACACTCAACGGGACTCTGCGTCTTCACTCTTTCCTAACAACCCTAAACATAACCCTAACCGCAACAAGAAGCTCAACCCGAGTTAGACCCGAAAAAACACGTACGGTGCCACTTTCTGCCATCAAAAAGTGCTCTCAGCGGAAGCCTTTGGGTACACCTGAACTCCCTGGGGGAGCCTTTACGCAACCCCACACTCAACGGGACTCTGCGTCTTCACTCTTTCCTAACAACCCTAAACATAACCCTAACCGCAACAAGAAGCTGAACCCGAGTTAGACCCGAAAAAACACGTACGGTGCCACTTTCTGCCATCCAAAAGTGCTCTCAGCGGAAGCCTTTGGGTACACCTGAACTCCCTGGGGGAGCCTTTACGCAACCCCACACTCAACAGGACTCTGCGTCTTCACTCTTTCCTAACAACCCTAAACATAACCCTAACCGCAACAAGAAGCTGAACCCGAGTTAGACCCGAAAAAACACGTACGGTGCCACTTTCTGCCATCCAAAAGTGCTCTCAGCGGAAGCCTTTGGGTACACCTGAACTCCCTGGGGGAGCCTTTACGCAACCCCACACTCAACAGGACTCTGCGTCTTCACTCTTTCCTAACAACCCTAAACATAACCCTAACCGCAACAAGAAGCTGAACCCGAGTTAGACCCGAAAAAACACGTACGCTGCCACTTTCTGCCATCCAAAAGTGCTCTCAGCGGAAGCCTTTGGGTACACCTGAACTCCCTGGGGGAGCCTTTACGCAACCCCACACTCAACAGGACTCTGCGTCTTCACTCTTTCCTAACAACCCTAAACATAACCCTAACCGGAACAAGAAGCTGAACCCGAGTTAGACCCGAAAAATCACATACGGTGCCACTTTCTGCCATCCAAAAGTGCTCTCAGCGGAAGCCTTTGGGTACACCTGAACTCCCTGGGGGAGCCTTTACGCAACCCCACACTCAACAGGACTCTGCGTCTTCACTCTTTCCTAACAACCCTAAACATAACCCTAACCGCAACAAGAAGCTGAACCCGAGTTAGACCCGAAAAAACACGTACGGTGCCACTTTCTGCCGTCAAAAAGTGCTCTCAGCGGAAGCCTTTGGGTACACCTGAACTCCCTGGGGGAGCCTTTACGCAACCCCACACTCAACAGGACTCTGCGTCTTCACTCTTTCCTAACAACCCTAAACATAACCCTAACCGCAACAAGAAGCTGAACCCGAGTTAGACCCGTAAAAACACGTACGGTGCCACTTTCTGCCATCCAAAAGTGCTCTCAGCGGAAGCCTTTGGGTACACCTGAACTCCCTGGGGGAGCCTTTACGCAACCCCACACTCAACAGGACTCTGCGTCTTCACTCTTTCCTAACAACCCTAAACATAACCCTAACCGCAACAAGAAGCTGAACCCGAGTTAGACCCGAAAAAACACGGACGGTGCCACTTTCTGCCATCCAAAAGTGCTCTCAGCGGAAGCCTTTGGGTACACCTGAACTCCCTGGGGGAGCCTTTACGCAACCCCACACTCAACAGGACTCTGCGTCTTCACTCTTTCCTAACAACCCTAAACATAACCCTAACCGCAACAAGAAGCTGAACCCGAGTTAGACCCGAAAAAACACGTACGGTGCCACTTTCTGCCATCAAAAAGTGCTCTCAGCGGAAGCCTTTGGGTACACCTGAACTCCCTGGAGGAGCCTTTACGCAACCCCACACTCAGCAGGACTCTGCGTCTTCACTCTTTCCTAACAACCCTAAACATAACCCTAACCGCAACAAGAAGCTGAACCCGAGTTAGACCCGAAAAAACACGTACGGTGCCACTTTCTGCCGTCAAAAAGTGCTCTCAGCGGAAGCCTTTGGGTACACCTGAACTCCCTGGGGGAGCCTTTACGCAACCCCACACTCAACAGGACTCTGCGTCTTCACTCTTTCCTAACAACCCTAAACATAACCCTAACCGCAACAAGAAGCTGAACCCGAGTTAGACCCGAAAAAACACGTACGGTGCCACTTTCTGCCGTCAAAAAGTGCTCTCAGCGGAAGCCTTTGGGTACACCTGAACTCCCTGGGGGAGCCTTTACGCAACCCCACACTCAACAGGACTCTGCGTCTTCACTCTTTCCTAACAACCCTAAACATAACCCTAACCGCAACAAGAAGCTGAACCCGAGTTAGACCCGAAAAAACACGTACGGTGCCACTTTCTGCCATCCAAAAGTGCTCTCAGCGGAAGCCTTTGGGTACACCTGAACTCCCTGGGGGAGCCTTTACGCAACCCCACACTCAACAGGACTCTGCGTCTTCACTCTTTCCTAACAACCCTAAACATAATCCTAACCGCAACAAGAAGCTGAACCCGAGTTAAACCCGAAAAAACACGTACGGTGCCACTTTCTGCCATCAAAAAGTGCTCTCAGCGGAAGCCTTTGGGTACACCTGAACTCCCTGGGGGAGCCTTTACGCAACCCCACACTCAACAGGACTCTGCGTCTTCACTCTTTCCTAACAACCCTAAACATAACCCTAACCGGAACAAGAAGCTGAACCCGAGTTAGACCCGAAAAAACACGTACGGTGCCACTTTCTGCCATCCAAAAGTGCTCTCAGCGGAAGCCTTTGGGTACACCTGAACTCCCTGGGGGAGCCTTTACGCAACCCCACACTCAACAGGACTCTGCGTCTTCACTCTTTCCTAACAACCCTAAACATAACCCTAACCGCAACAAGAAGCTCAACCCGAGTTAGACCCGAAAAAACACGTACGCTGCCACTTTCTGCCGTCAAAAAGTGCTCTCAGCGGAAGCCTTTGGGTACACCTGAACTCCCTGGGGGAGCCTTTACGCAACCCCACACTCAACAGGACTCTGCGTCTTCACTCTTTCCTAACAACCCTAAACATAACCCTAACCGCAACAAGAAGCTGAACCCGAGTTAGACCCGAAAAAACACGTACGGTGCCACTTTCTGCCATCAAAAAGTGCTCTCAGCGGAAGCCTTTGGGTACACCTGAACTCCCTGGGGGAGCCTTTACGCAACCCCACACTCAACAGGACTCTGCGTCTTCACTCTTTCCTAACAACCCTAAACATAACCCTAACCGCAACAAGAAGCTGAACCCGAGTTAGACCCGAAAAAACACGTACGGTGCCACTTTCTGCCATCAAAAAGTGCTCTCAGCGGAAGCCTTTGGGTACACCTGAACTCCCTGGGGGAGCCTTTATGCAACCCCACACTCAACAGGACTCTGAGTCTTCACTCTTTCCTAACAACCCTAAACATAACCCTAACCGCAACAAGAAGCTGAACCCGAGTTAGACCCGAAAAAACACGTACGGTGCCACTTTCTGCCATCCAAAAGTGCTCTCAGCGGAAGCCTTTGGGTACACCTGAACTCCCTGGGGGAGCCTTTACGCAACCCCACACTCAACAGGACTCTGCGTCTTCACTCTTTCCTAACAACCCTAAACATAACCCTAACCGCAACAAGAAGCTGAACCCGAGTTAGACCCGAAAAATCACATACGGTGCCACTTTCTGCCATCAAAAAGTGCTCTCAGCGGAAGCCTTTGGGTACACCTGAACTCCCTGGGGGAGCCTTTACGCAACCCCACACTCAACAGGACTCTGCGTCTTCACTCTTTCCTAACAACCCTAAACATAACCCTAACCGCAACAAGAAGCTGAACCCGAGTTAGACCCGAAAAAACACGTACGGTGCCACTTTCTGCCGTCAAAAAGTGCTCTCAGCGGAAGCCTTTGGGTACACCTGAACTCCCTGGGGGAGCCTTTACGCAACCCCACACTCAACAGGACTCTGCGTCTTCACTCTTTCCTAACAACCCTAAACATAACCCTAACCGCAACAAGAAGCTGAACCCGAGTTAGACCCGAAAAAACACGTACGGTGCCACTTTCTGCCATCAAAAAGTGCTCTCAGCGGAAGCCTTTGGGTACACCTGAACTCCCTGGGGGAGCCTTTACGCAACCCCACACTCAACAGGACTCTGCGTCTTCACTCTTTCCTAACAACCCTAAACATAACCCTAACCGCAACAAGAAGCTGAACCCGAGTTAGACCCGAAAAAACACGTACGGTGCCACTTTCTGCCATCGAAAAGTGCTCTCAGCGGAAGCCTTTGGGTACACCTGAACTCCCTGGGGGAGCCTTTACGCAACCCCACACTCAACAGGACTCTGCGTCTTCACTCTTTCCTAACAACCCTAAACATAACCCTAACCGCAACAAGAAGCTGAACCCGAGTTAGACCCGAAAAAACACGTACGGTGCCACTTTCTGCCATCCAAAAGTGCTCTCAGCGGAAGCCTTTGGGTACACCTGAACTCCCTGGGGGAGCCTTTACGCAACCCCACACTCAACAGGACTCTGCGTCTTCACTCTTTCCTAACAACCCTAAACATAACCCTAACCGCAACAAGAAGCTGAACCCGAGTTAGACCCGAAAAAACACGTACGGTGCCACTTTCGGCCATCAAAAAGTGCTCTCAGCGGAAGCCTTTGGGTACACCTGAACTCCCTGGGGGAGCCTTTACGCAACCCCACACTCAACAGGGCTCTGCGTCTTCACTCTTTCCTAACAACCCTAAACATAACCCTAACCGCAACAAGAAGCTGAACCCGAGTTAGACCCGAAAAAACACGTACGGTGCCACTTTCTGCCATCAAAAAGTGCTCTCAGCGGAAGCCTTTGGGTACACCTGAACTCCCTGGAGGAGCCTTTACGCAACCCCACACTCAACAGGACTCTGCGTCTTCACTCTTTCCTAACAACCCTAAACATAACCCTAACCGCAACAAGAAGCTGAACCCGAGTTAGACCCGAAAAAACACGGACGGTGCCACTTTCTGCCATCAAAAAGTGCTCTCAGCGGAAGCCTTTGGGTACACCTGAACTCCCTGGGGGAGCCTTTACGCAACCCCACACTCAACAGGACTCTGCGTCTTCACTCTTTCCTAACAACCCTAAACATAACCCTAACCGCAACAAGAAGCTGAACCCGAGTTAGACCCGAAAAAACACGTACGGTGCCACTTTCTGCCATCCAAAAGTGCTCTCAGCGGAAGCCTTTGGGTACACCTGAACTCCCTGGGGGAGCCTTTACGCAACCCCACACTCAACAGGACTCTGCGTCTTCACTCTTTCCTAACAACCCTAAACATAACCCTAACCGCAACAAGAAGCTGAACCCGAGTTAGACCCGAAAAAACACGTACGGTGCCACTTTCTGCCGTCAAAAAGTGCTCTCAGCGGAAGCCTTTGGGTACACCTGAACTCCCTGGGGGAGCCTTTACGCAACCCCACACTCAACAGGACTCTGCGTCTTCACTCTTTCCTAACAACCCTAAACATAACCCTAACCGCAACAAGAAGCTGAACCCGAGTTAGACCCGAAAAAACACGTACGGTGCCACTTTCTGCCATCCAAAAGTGCTCTCAGCGGAAGCCTTTGGGTACACCTGAACTCCGTGGAGGAGCCTTTACGCAACCCCACACTCAACAGGACTCTGCGTCTTCACTCTTTCCTAACAACCCTAAACATAACCCTAACCGCAACAAGAAGCTGAACCCGAGTTAGACCCGAAAAAACACGTACGGTGCCACTTTCTGCCGTCAAAAAGTGCTCTCAGCGGAAGCCTTTGGGTACACCTGAACTCCCTGGGGGAGCCTTTACGCAACCCCACACTCAACAGGACTCTGCGTCTTCACTCTTTCCTAACAACCCTAAACATAACCCTAACCGCAACAAGAAGCTGAACCCGAGTTAGACCCGAAAAAACACGTACGGTGCCACTTTCTGCCATCAAAAAGTGCTCTCAGCGGAAGCCTTTGGGTACACCTGAACTCCCTGGGGGAGCCTTTACGCAACCCCACACTCAACAGGACTCTGCGTCTTCACTCTTTCCTAACAACCCTAAACATAACCCTAACCGGAACAAGAAGCTGAACCCGAGTTAGACCCGAAAAAACACGTACGGTGCCACTTTCTGCCATCAAAAAGTGCTCTCAGCGGAAGCCTTTGGGTACACCTGAACTCCCTGGGGGAGCCTTTACGCAACCCCACACTCAACAGGACTCTGAGTCTTCACTCTTTCCTAACAACCCTAAACATAACCCTAACCGCAACAAGAAGCTCAACCCGAGTTAGACCCGAAAAAACACGTACGGTGCCACTTTCTGCCATCAAAAAGTGCTCTCAGCGGAAGCCTTTGGGTACACCTGAACTCCCTGGGGGAGCCTTTACGCAACCCCACACTCAACGGGACTCTGCGTCTTCACTCTTTCCTAACAACCCTAAACATAACCCTAACCGGAACAAGAAGCTGAACCCGAGTTAGACCCGAAAAAACACGTACGGTGCCACTTTCTGCCATCCAAAAGTGCTCTCAGCGGAAGCCTTTGGGTACACCTGAACTCCCTGGGGGAGCCTTTACGCAACCCCACACTCAACAGGACTCTGCGTCTTCACTCTTTCCTAACAACCCTAAACATAACCCTAACCGCAACAAGAAGCTGAACCCGAGTTAGACCCGAAAAAACACGTACGGTGCCACTTTCTGCCATCCAAAAGTGCTCTCAGCGGAAGCCTTTGGGTACACCTGAACTCCCTGGGGGAGCCTTTACGCAACCCCACACTCAACAGGACTCTGCGTCTTCACTCTTTCCTAACAACCCTAAACATAACCCTAACCGCAACAAGAAGCTGAACCCGAGTTAGACCCGAAAAAACACGTACGGTGCCACTTTCTGCCATCCAAAAGTGCTCTCAGCGGAAGCCTTTGGGTACACCTGAACTCCCTGGGGGAGCCTTTACGCAACCCCACACTCAACAGGACTCTGCGTCTTCACTCTTTCCTAACAACCCTAAACATAACCCTAACCGCAACAAGAAGCTGAACACGAATTAGACCCGAAAAATCACATACGGTGCCACTTTCTGCCATCAAAAAGTGCTCTCAGCGGAAGCCTTTGGGTACACCTGAACTCCCTGGGGGAGCCTTTACGCAACCCCACACTCAACAGGACTCTGCGTCTTCACTCTTTCCTAACAACCCTAAACATAACCCTAACCACAACAAGAAGCTGAACCCGAGTTAGACCCGAAAAAACACGTACGGTGCCACTTTCTGCCGTCAAAAAGTGCTCTCAGCGGAAGCCTTTGGGTACACCTGAACTCCCTGGGGGAGCCTTTACGCAACCCCACACTCAACAGGACTCTGCGTCTTCACTCTTTCCTAACAACCCTAAACATAACCCTAACCGCAACAAGAAGCTGAACCCGAGTTAGACCCGAAAAAACACGTACGGTGCCACTTTCTGCCGTCAAAAAGTGCTCTCAGCGGAAGCCTTTGGGTACACCTGAACTCCCTGGGGGAGCCTTTACGCAACCCCACACTCAACAGGACTCTGCGTCTTCACTCTTTCCTAACAACCCTAAACATAACCCTAACCGCAACAAGAAGCTGAACCCGAGTTAGACCCAAAAAAACACGTACGGTGCCACTTTCTGCCATCCAAAAGTGCTCTCAGCGGAAGCCTTTGGGTACACCTGAACTCCCTGGGGGAGCCTTTACGCAACCCCACACTCAACAGGACTCTGCGTCTTCACTCTTTCCTAACAACCCTAAACATAACCCTAACCGCAACAAGAAGCTGAACCCGAGTTAGACCCGAAAAAACACGTACGGTGCCACTTTCTGCCATCAAAAAGTGCTCTCAGCGGAAGCCTTTGGGTACACCTGAACTCCCTGGGGGAGCCTTTACGCAACCCCACACTCAACAGGACTCTGCGTCTTCACTCTTTCCTAACAACCCTAAACATAACCCTAACCGCAACAAGAAGCTGAACCCGAGTTAGACCCGAAAAAACACGTACGGTGCCACTTTCTGCCATCAAAAAGTGCTCTCAGCGGAAGCCTTTGGGTACACCTGAACTCCCTGGGGGAGCCTTTACGCAACCCCACACTCAACAGGACTCTGCGTCTTCACTCTTTCCTAACAACCCTAAACATAACCCTAACCGCAACAAGAAGCTGAACCCGAGTTAGACCCGAAAAAACACGTACAGTGCCACTTTCTGCCATCAAAAAGTGCTCTCAGCGGAAGCCTTTGGGTACACCTGAACTCCCTGGGGGAGCCTTTACGCAACCCCACACTCAACAGGACTCTGCGTCTTCACTCTTTCCTAACAACCCTAAACATAACCCTAACCGCAACAAGAAGCTGAACCCGAGTTAGACCCGAAAAAACACGTACGGTGCCACTTTCTGCCATCAAAAAGTGCTCTCAGCGGAAGCCTTTGGGTACACCTGAACTCCCTGGGGGAGCCTTTACGCAACCCCACACTCAACAGGACTCTGCGTCTTCACTCTTTCCTAACAACCCTAAACATAACCCTAACCGCAACAAGAAGCTGAACCCGAGTTAGACCCGAAAAAACACGGACGGTGCCACTTTCTGCCATCAAAAAGTGCTCTCAGCGGAAGCCTTTGGGTACACCTGAACTCCCTGGGGGAGCCTTTACGCAACCCCACACTCAACAGGACTCTGCGTCTTCACTCTTTCCTAACAACCCTAAACATAACCCTAACCGGAACAAGAAGCTGAACCCGAGTTAGACCCGAAAAAACACGTACAGTGCCACTTTCTGCCATCAAAAAGTGCTCTCAGCGGAAGCCTTTGGGTACACCTGAACTCCCTGGGGGAGCCTTTACGCAACCCCACACTCAACAGGACTCTGCGTCTTCACTCTTTCCTAACAACCCTAAACATAACCCTAACCGCAACAAGAAGCTGAACCCGAGTTAGACCCGAAAAAACACGTACGGTGCCACTTTCTGCCATCCAAAAGTGCTCTCAGCGGAAGCCTTTGGGTACACCTGAACTCCCTGGGGGAGCCTTTACGCAACCCCACACTCAACAGGACTCTGCGTCTTCACTCTTTCCTAACAACCCTAAACATAACCCTAACCGCAACAAGAAGCTGAACCCGAGTTAGACCCGAAAAAACACATACGGTGCCACTTTCTGCCATCAAAAAGTGCTCTCAGCGGAAGCCTTTGGGTACACCTGAACTCCCTGGGGGAGCCTTTACCAAACCCCACACTCAACAGGACTCTGCGTCTTCACTCTTTCCTAACAACCCTAAACATAACCCTAACCGCAACAAGAAGCTCAACCCGAGTTAGACCCGAAAAAACACGTACGGTGCCACTTTCTGCCGTCAAAAAGTGCTCTCAGCGGAAGCCTTTGGGTACACCTGAACTCCCTGCGGGAGCCTTTACGCAACCCCACACTCAACAGGACTCTGCGTCTTCACTCTTTCCTAACAACCCTAAACATAACCCTAACCGCAACAAGAAGCTGAACCCGAGTTAGACCCGAAAAAACACGGACGGTGCCACTTTCTGCTGTCAAAAAGTGCTCTCAGCGGAAGCCTTTGGGTACACCTGAACTCCCTGGGGGAGCCTTTACGCAACCCCACACTCAACAGGACTCTGCGTCTTCACTCTTTCCTAACAACCCTAAACATAACCCTAACCACAACAAGAAGCTGAACCCGAGTTAGACCCGAAAAAACACGTACGGTGCCACTTTCTGCCGTCAAAAAGTGCTCTCAGCGGAAGCCTTTGGGTACACCTGAACTCCCTGGGGGAGCCTTTACGCAACCCCACACTCAACAGGACTCTGCGTCTTCACTCTTTCCTAACAACCCTAAACATAACCCTAACCGCAACAAGAAGCTGAACCCGAGTTAGACCCGAAAAAACACGTACGGTGCCACTTTCTGCCGTCAAAAAGTGCTCTCAGCGGAAGCCTTTGGGTACACCTGAACTCCCTGGGGGAGCCTTTACGCAACCCCACACTCAACAGGACTCTGCGTCTTCACTCTTTCCTAACAACCCTAAACATAACCCTAACCGCAACAAGAAGCTGAACCCGAGTTAGACCCAAAAAAACACGTACGGTGCCACTTTCTGCCATCCAAAAGTGCTCTCAGCGGAAGCCTTTGGGTACACCTGAACTCCCTGGGGGAGCCTTTACGCAACCCCACACTCAACAGGACTCTGCGTCTTCACTCTTTCCTAACAACCCTAAACATAACCCTAACCGCAACAAGAAGCTGAACCCGAGTTAGACCCGAAAAAACACGTACGGTGCCACTTTCTGCCATCAAAAAGTGCTCTCAGCGGAAGCCTTTGGGTACACCTGAACTCCCTGGGGGAGCCTTTACGCAACCCCACACTCAACAGGACTCTGCGTCTTCACTCTTTCCTAACAACCCTAAACATAACCCTAACCGCAACAAGAAGCTGAACCCGAGTTAGACCCGAAAAAACACGTACGGTGCCACTTTCTGCCATCAAAAAGTGCTCTCAGCGGAAGCCTTTGGGTACACCTGAACTCCCTGGGGGAGCCTTTACGCAACCCCACACTCAACAGGACTCTGCGTCTTCACTCTTTCCTAACAACCCTAAACATAACCCTAACCGCAACAAGAAGCTGAACCCGAGTTAGACCCGAAAAAACACGTACAGTGCCACTTTCTGCCATCAAAAAGTGCTCTCAGCGGAAGCCTTTGGGTACACCTGAACTCCCTGGGGGAGCCTTTACGCAACCCCACACTCAACAGGACTCTGCGTCTTCACTCTTTCCTAACAACCCTAAACATAACCCTAACCGCAACAAGAAGCTGAACCCGAGTTAGACCCGAAAAAACACGTACGGTGCCACTTTCTGCCATCAAAAAGTGCTCTCAGCGGAAGCCTTTGGGTACACCTGAACTCCCTGGGGGAGCCTTTACGCAACCCCACACTCAACAGGACTCTGCGTCTTCACTCTTTCCTAACAACCCTAAACATAACCCTAACCGCAACAAGAAGCTGAACCCGAGTTAGACCCGAAAAAACACGGACGGTGCCACTTTCTGCCATCAAAAAGTGCTCTCAGCGGAAGCCTTTGGGTACACCTGAACTCCCTGGGGGAGCCTTTACGCAACCCCACACTCAACAGGACTCTGCGTCTTCACTCTTTCCTAACAACCCTAAACATAACCCTAACCGGAACAAGAAGCTGAACCCGAGTTAGACCCGAAAAAACACGTACAGTGCCACTTTCTGCCATCAAAAAGTGCTCTCAGCGGAAGCCTTTGGGTACACCTGAACTCCCTGGGGGAGCCTTTACGCAACCCCACACTCAACAGGACTCTGCGTCTTCACTCTTTCCTAACAACCCTAAACATAACCCTAACCGCAACAAGAAGCTGAACCCGAGTTAGACCCGAAAAAACACGTACGGTGCCACTTTCTGCCATCCAAAAGTGCTCTCAGCGGAAGCCTTTGGGTACACCTGAACTCCCTGGGGGAGCCTTTACGCAACCCCACACTCAACAGGACTCTGCGTCTTCACTCTTTCCTAACAACCCTAAACATAACCCTAACCGCAACAAGAAGCTGAACCCGAGTTAGACCCGAAAAAACACATACGGTGCCACTTTCTGCCATCAAAAAGTGCTCTCAGCGGAAGCCTTTGGGTACACCTGAACTCCCTGGGGGAGCCTTTACCAAACCCCACACTCAACAGGACTCTGCGTCTTCACTCTTTCCTAACAACCCTAAACATAACCCTAACCGCAACAAGAAGCTCAACCCGAGTTAGACCCGAAAAAACACGTACGGTGCCACTTTCTGCCGTCAAAAAGTGCTCTCAGCGGAAGCCTTTGGGTACACCTGAACTCCCTGCGGGAGCCTTTACGCAACCCCACACTCAACAGGACTCTGCGTCTTCACTCTTTCCTAACAACCCTAAACATAACCCTAACCGCAACAAGAAGCTGAACCCGAGTTAGACCCGAAAAAACACGGACGGTGCCACTTTCTGCTGTCAAAAAGTGCTCTCAGCGGAAGCCTTTGGGTACACCTGAACTCCCTGGGGGAGCCTTTACGCAACCCCACACTCAACAGGACTCTGCGTCTTCACTCTTTCCTAACAACCCTAAACATAACCCTAACCGCAACAAGAAGCTGAACCCGAGTTAGACCCGAAAAAACACGTACGGTGCCACTTTCTGCCATCAAAAAGTGCTCTCAGCGGAAGCCTTTGGGTACACCTGAACTCCCTGGGGGAGCCTTTACGCAACCCCACACTCAACAGGACTCTGCGTCTTCACTCTTTCCTAACAACCCTAAACATAACCCTAACCGCAACAAGAAGCTGAACCCGAGTTAGACCCGAAAAAACACGTACGGTGCCACTTTCTGCCATCAAAAAGTGCTCTCAGCGGAAGCCTTTGGGTACACCTGAACTCCCTGGGGGAGCCTTTACGCAACCCCACACTCAACAGGACTCTGCGTCTTCACTCTTTCCTAACAACCCTAAACATAACCCTAACCGCAACAAGAAGCTGAACCCGAGTTAGACCCGAAAAAACACGGACGGTGCCACTTTCTGCCATCCAAAAGTGCTCTCAGCGGAAGCCTTTGGGTACACCTGAACTCCCTGGGGGAGCCTTTACGCAACCCCACACTCAACAGGACTCTGCGTCTTCACTCTTTCCTAACAACCCTAAACATAACCCTAACCGCAACAAGAAGCTGAACCCGAGTTAGACCCGAAAAAACACGTACGGTGCCACTTTCTGCCATCCAAAAGTGCTCTCAGCGGAAGCCTTTGGGTACACCTGAACTCCCTGGAGGAGCCTTAACGCAACCCCACACTCAACAGGACTCTGCGTCTTCACTCTTTCCTAACAACCCTAAACATAACCCTAACCGCAACAAGAAGCTGAACCCGAGTTAGACCCGAAAAAACACGTACGGTGCCACTTTCTGCCATCAAAAAGTGCTCTCAGCGGAAGCCTTTGGGTACACCTGAACTCCCTGGGGGAGCCTTTACGCAACCCCACACTCAACAGGACTCTGCGTCTTCACTCTTTCCTAACAACCCTAAACATAACCCTAACCGCAACAAGAAGCTGAACCCGAGTTAGACCCGAAAAAACACGTACGGTGCCACTTTCTGCCATCAAAAAGTGCTCTCAGCGGAAGCCTTTGGGTACACCTGAACTCCCTGGGGGAGCCTTTACGCAACCCCACACTCAACAGGACTCTGCGTCTTCACTCTTTCCTAACAACCCTAAACATAACCCTAACCGCAACAAGAAGCTGAACCCGAGTTAGACCCGAAAAAACACGTACGGTGCCACTTTCTGCCATCAAAAAGTGCTCTCAGCGGAAGCCTTTGGGTACACCTGAACTCCCTGGGGGAGCCTTTACGCAACCCCACACTCAACAGGACTCTGCGTCTTCACTCTTTCCTAACAACCCTAAACATAACCCTAACCGCAACAAGAAGCTGAACCCGAGTTAGACCCGAAAAAACACGTACGGTGCCACTTTCTGCCATCAAAAAGTGCTCTCAGCGGAAGCCTTTGGGTACACCTGAACTCCCTGGGGGAGCCTTTACGCAACCCCACACTCAACAGGACTCTGCGTCTTCACTCTTTCCTAACAACCCTAAACATAACCCTAACCGCAACAAGAAGCTGAACCCGAGTTAGACCCGAAAAAACACGTACGGTGCCACTTTCTGCCATCAAAAAGTGCTCTCAGCGGAAGCCTTTGGGTACACCTGAACTCCCTGGGGGAGCCTTTACGCAACCCCACACTCAACAGGACTCTGCGTCTTCACTCTTTCCTAACAACCCTAAACATAACCCTAACTGCAACAAGAAGCTGAACGTGAGTTAGACCCGAAAAAACACGGACGGTGCCACTTTCTGCCATCCAAAAGTGCTCTCAGCGGAAGCCTTTGGGTACACCTGAACTCCCTGGGGGAGCCTTTACGCAACCCCACACTCAACAGGACTCTGCGTCTTCACTCTTTCCTAACAACCCTAAACATAACCCTAACCGCAACAAGAAGCTGAACCCGAGTTAGACCCGAAAAAACACGTACGGTGCCACTTTCTGCCATCCAAAAGTGCTCTCAGCGGAAGCCTTTGGGTACACCTGAACTCCCTGGAGGAGCCTTAACGCAACCCCACACTCAACAGGACTCTGCGTCTTCACTCTTTCCTAACAACCCTAAACATAACCCTAACCGCAACAAGAAGCTGAACCCGAGTTAGACCCGAAAAAACACGTACGGTGCCACTTTCTGCCATCCAAAAGTGCTCTCAGCGGAAGCCTTTGGGTACACCTGAACTCCCTGGGGGAGCCTTTACGCAACCCCACACTCAACAGGACTCTGCGTCTTCACTCTTTCCTAACAACCCTAAACATAACCCTAACCGCAACAAGAAGCTCAACCCGAGTTAGACCCGAAAAAACATGTACGGTGCCACTTTCTGCCATCAAAAAGTGCTCTCAGCGGAAGCCTTTGGGTACACCTGAACTCCCTGGGGGAGCCTTTACGCAACCCCACACTCAACAGGACTCTGCGTCTTCACTCTTTCCTAACAACCCTAAACATAACCCTAACCGCAACAAGAAGCTGAACCCGAGTTAGACCCGAAAAAACACGTACGGTGCCACTTTCTGCCATCAAAAAGTGCTCTCAGCGGAAGCCTTTGGGTACACCTGAACTCCCTGGGGGAGCCTTTACGCAACCCCACACTCAACAGGACTCTGCGTCTTCACTCTTTCCTAACAACCCTAAACATAACCCTAACCGCAACAAGAAGCTGAACCCGAGTTAGACCCGAAAAAACACGTACGGTGCCACTTTCTGCCATCCAAAAGTGCTCTCAGCGGAAGCCTTTGGGTACACCTGAACTCCCTGGGGGAGCCTTTACGCAACCCCACACTCAACAGGACTCTGCGTCTTCACTCTTTCCTAACAACCCTAAACATAACCCTAACCGCAACAAGAAGCTGAACCCGAGTTAGACCCGAAAAAACACGGACGGTGCCACTTTCTGCCATCAAAAAGTGCTCTCAGCGGAAGCCTTTGGGTACACCTGAACTCCCTGGGGGAGCCTTTACGCAACCCCACACTCAACAGGACTCTGCGTCTTCACTCTTTCCTAACAACCCTAAACATAACCCTAACCGCAACAAGAAGCTGAACCCGAGTTAGACCCGAAAAAACACGTACGGTGCCACTTTCTGCCATCCAAAAGTGCTCTCAGCGGAAGCCTTTGGGTACACCTGAACTCCCTGGGGGAGCCTTTACGCAACCCCACACTCAACAGGACTCTGCATCTTCACTCTTTCCTAACAACCCTAAACATAACCCTAACCGGAACAAGAAGCTGAACCCGAGTTAGACCCGAAAAAACACGTACGGTGCCACTTTCTGCCATCAAAAAGTGCTCTCAGCGGAAGCCTTTGGGTACACCTGAACTCCCTGGGGGAGCCTTTACGCAACCCCACACTCAACAGGACTCTGCGTCTTCACTCTTTCCTAACAACCCTAAACATAACCCTAACCGCAACAAGAAGCTGAACCCGAGTTAGACCCGAAAAAACATGTACGGTGCCACTTTCTGCCATCAAAAAGTGCTCTCAGCGGAAGCCTTTGGGTACACCTGAACTCCCTGGGGGAGCCTTTACGCAACCCCACACTCAACAGGACTCTGCGTCTTCACTCTTTCCTAACAACCCTAAACATAACCCTAACCGCAACAAGAAGCTGAACCCGAGTTAGACCCGAAAAAACACGTACGGTGCCACTTTCTGCCATCAAAAAGTGCTCTCAGCGGAAGCCTTTGGGTACACCTGAACTCCCTGGGGGAGCCTTTACGCAACCCCACACTCAACAGGACTCTGCGTCTTCACTCTTTCCTAACAACCCTAAACATAACCCTAACCGCAACAAGAAGCTGAACCCGAGTTAGACCCGAAAAAACACGGACGGTGCCACTTTCTGCCATCAAAAAGTGCTCTCAGCGGAAGCCTTTGGGTACACCTGAACTCCCTGGGGGAGCCTTTACGCAACCCCACACTCAACAGGACTCTGCGTCTTCACTCTTTCCTAACAACCCTAAACATAACCCTAACCGCAACAAGAAGCTGAACCCGAGTTAGACCCGAAAAAACACGTACGGTGCCACTTTCTGCCATCCAAAAGTGCTCTCAGCGGAAGCCTTTGGGTACACCTGAACTCCCTGGGGGAGCCTTTACGCAACCCCACACTCAACAGGACTCTGCATCTTCACTCTTTCCTAACAACCCTAAACATAACCCTAACCGGAACAAGAAGCTGAACCCGAGTTAGACCCGAAAAAACACGTACGGTGCCACTTTCTGCCATCCAAAAGTGCTCTCAGCGGAAGCCTTTGGGTACACCTGAACTCCCTGGGGGAGCCTTTACGCAACCCCACACTCAACAGGACTCTGCGTCTTCACTCTTTCCTAACAACCCTAAACATAACCCTAACCGCAACAAGAAGCTGAACCCGAGTTAGACCCGAAAAAACATGTACGGTGCCACTTTCTGCCATCAAAAAGTGCTCTCAGCGGAAGCCTTTGGGTACACCTGAACTCCCTGGGGGAGCCTTTACGCAACCCCACACTCAACAGGACTCTGCGTCTTCACTCTTTCCTAACAACCCTAAACATAACCCTAACCGCAACAAGAAGCTGAACCCGAGTTAGACCCGAAAAAACACGTACGGTGCCACTTTCTGCCATCA
This sequence comes from Anser anser, assembly GCF_964211835.1. Taxonomy (NCBI): domain Eukaryota; kingdom Metazoa; phylum Chordata; class Aves; order Anseriformes; family Anatidae; genus Anser; species Anser anser. The sequence goes on from NW_028153740.1 coordinate 128,066, forward strand.
AAAAGTGCTCTCAGCGGAAGCCTTTGGGTACACCTGAACTCCCTGGGGGAGCCTTTACGCAACCCCACACTCAACAGGACTCTGCGTCTTCACTCTTTCCTAACAACCCTAAACATAACCCTAACCGCAACAAGAAGCTCAACCCGAGTTAGACCCGAAAAAACACGTACGGTGCCACTTTCTGCCATCAAAAAGTGCTCTCAGCGGAAGCCTTTGGGTACACCTGAACTCCCTGGGGGAGCCTTTACGCAACCCCACACTCAACAGGACTCTGCGTCTTCACTCTTTCCTAACAACCCTAAACATAACCCTAACCGCAACAAGAAGCTGAACCCGAGTTAGACCCGAAAAAACACGTACGGTGCCACTTTCTGCCATCCAAAAGTGCTCTCAGCGGAAGCCTTTGGGTACACCTGAACTCCCTGGGGGAGCCTTTACGCAACCCCACACTCAACAGGACTCTGCGTCTTCACTCTTTCCTAACAACCCTAAACATAACCCTAACCGCAACAAGAAGCTGAACCCGAGTTAGACCCGAAAAAACACCTACGGTGCCACTTTCTGATATCCAAAAGTGCTCTCAGCGGAAGCCTTTGGGTACACCTGAACTCCCTGGGGGAGCCTTTACGCAACCCCACACTCAACAGAACTCTGCGTCTTCACTCTTTCCTAACAACCCTAAACATAACCCTAACCGCAACAAGAAGCTGAACCCGAGTTAGACCCGAAAAAACACGTACGGTGCCACTTTCTGCCATCAAAAAGTGCTCTCAGCGGAAGCCTTTGGGTACACCTGAACTCCCTGGGGGAGCCTTTACGCAACCCCACACTCAACAGGACTCTGCGTCTTCACTCTTTCCTAACAACCCTAAACATAACCCTAACCGCAACAAGAAGCTGAACCCGAGTTAGACCCGAAAAAACACGTACGGTGCCACTTTCTGCCATCAAAAAGTGCTCTCAGCGGAAGCCTTTGGGTACACCTGAACTCCCTGGGGGAGCCTTTACGCAACCCCACACTCAACAGGACTCTGCGTCTTCACTCTTTCCTAACAACCCTAAACATAACCCTAACCGCAACAAGAAGCTCAACCCGAGTTAGACCCGAAAAAACACGTACGGTGCCACTTTCTGCCATCCAAAAGTGCTCTCAGCGGAAGCCTTTGGGTACACCTGAACTCCCTGGGGGAGCCTTTACGCAACCCCACACTCAACAGGACTCTGCGTCTTCACTCTTTCCTAACAACCCTAAACATAACCCTAACCGCAACAAGAAGCTGAACCCGAGTTAGACCCGAAAAAACACGTACGGTGCCACTTTCTGCCGTCAAAAAGTGCTCTCAGCGGAAGCCTTTGGGTACACCTGAACTCCCTGGGGGAGCCTTTACGCAACCCCACACTCAACAGGACTCTGCGTCTTCACTCTTTCCTAACAACCCTAAACATAACCCTAACCGCAACAAGAAGCTGAACCCGAGTTAGACCCGAAAAAACACGTACGGTGCCACTTTCTGCCATCCAAAAGTGCTCTCAGCGGAAGCCTTTGGGTACACCTGAACTCCCTGGGGGAGCCTTTACGCAACCCCACACTCAACAGGACTCTGCGTCTTCACTCTTTCCTAACAACCCTAAACATAACCCTAACCGCAACAAGAAGCTGAACCCGAGTTAGACCCGAAAAAACACGTACGGTGCCACTTTCTGCCATCCAAAAGTGCTCTCAGCGGAAGCCTTTGGGTACACCTGAACTCCCTGGGGGAGCCTTTACGCAACCCCACACTCAACAGGACTCTGCGTCTTCACTCTTTCCTAACAACCCTAAACATAACCCTAACCGCAACAAGAAGCTGAACCCGAGTTAGACCCGAAAAAACACGTACGGTGCCACTTTCTGCCGTCAAAAAGTGCTCTCAGCGGAAGCCTTTGGGTACACCTGAACTCCCTGGGGGAGCCTTTACGCAACCCCACACTCAACAGGACTCTGCGTCTTCACTCTTTCCTAACAACCCTAAACATAACCCTAACCGCAACAAGAAGCTCAACCCGAGTTAGACCCGAAAAAACACGTACGGTGCCACTTTCTGCCATCCAAAAGTGCTCTCAGCGGAAGCCTTTGGGTACACCTGAACTCCCTGGGGGAGCCTTTACGCAACCCCACACTCAACAGGACTCTGCGTCTTCACTCTTTCCTAACAACCCTAAACATAACCCTAACCGCAACAAGAAGCTGAACCCGAGTTAGACCCGAAAAAACACGTACGGTGCCACTTTCTGCCGTCAAAAAGTGCTCTCAGCGGAAGCCTTTGGGTACACCTGAACTCCCTGGGGGAGCCTTTACGCAACCCCACACTCAACAGGACTCTGCGTCTTCACTCTTTCCTAACAACCCTAAACATAACCCTAACCGCAACAAGAAGCTGAACCCGAGTTAGACCCGAAAAAACACGTACGGTGCCACTTTCTGCCATCCAAAAGTGCTCTCAGCGGAAGCCTTTGGGTACACCTGAACTCCCTGGGGGAGCCTTTACGCAACCCCACACTCAACAGGACTCTGCGTCTTCACTCTTTCCTAACAACCCTAAACATAACCCTAACCGCAACAAGAAGCTGAACCCGAGTTAGACCCGAAAAAACACGTACGGTGCCACTTTCTGCCATCCAAAAGTGCTCTCAGCGGAAGCCTTTGGGTACACCTGAACTCCCTGGGGGAGCCTTTACGCAACCCCACACTCAACAGGACTCTGCGTCTTCACTCTTTCCTAACAACCCTAAACATAACCCTAACCGCAACAAGAAGCTGAACCCGAGTTAGACCCGAAAAAACACGTACGGTGCCACTTTCTGCCGTCAAAAAGTGCTCTCAGCGGAAGCCTTTGGGTACACCTGAACTCCCTGGGGGAGCCTTTACGCAACCCCACACTCAACAGGACTCTGCGTCTTCACTCTTTCCTAACAACCCTAAACATAACCCTAACCGCAACAAGAAGCTCAACCCGAGTTAGACCCGAAAAAACACGTACGGTGCCACTTTCTGCCATCCAAAAGTGCTCTCAGCGGAAGCCTTTGGGTACACCTGAACTCCCTGGGGGAGCCTTTACGCAACCCCACACTCAACAGGACTCTGCGTCTTCACTCTTTCCTAACAACCCTAAACATAACCCTAACCGCAACAAGAAGCTGAACCCGAGTTAGACCCGAAAAAACACGTACGGTGCCACTTTCTGCCATCAAAAAGTGCTCTCAGCGGAAGCCTTTGGGTACACCTGAACTCCCTGGGGGAGCCTTTACGCAACCCCACACTCAACAGGACTCTGCGTCTTCACTCTTTCCTAACAACCCTAAACATAACCCTAACCGCAACAAGAAGCTGAACCCGAGTTAGACCCGAAAAAACACGTACGGTGCCACTTTCTGCCATCAAAAAGTGCTCTCAGCGGAAGCCTTTGGGTACACCTGAACTCCCTGGGGGAGCCTTTACGCAACCCCACACTCAACAGGACTCTGCGTCTTCACTCTTTCCTAACAACCCTAAACATAACCCTAACTGCAACAAGAAGCTGAACCCGAGTTAGACCCGAAAAAACACGTACGGTGCCACTTTCTGCCATCCAAAAGTGCTCTCAGCGGAAGCCTTTGGGTACACCTGAACTCCCTGGGGGAGCCTTTACGCAACCCCACACTCAACAGGACTCTGCGTCTTCACTCTTTCCTAACAACCCTAAACATAACCCTAACCGCAACAAGAAGCTGAACCCGAGTTAGACCCGAAAAAACACGTACGGTGCCACTTTCTGCCATCAAAAAGTGCTCTCAGCGGAAGCCTTTGGGTACACCTGAACTCCCTGGGGGAGCCTTTACGCAACCCCACACTCAACAGGACTCTGCGTCTTCACTCTTTCCTAACAACCCTAAACATAACCCTAACCGCAACAAGAAGCTGAACCCGAGTTAGACCCGAAAAAACATGTACGGTGCCACTTTCTGCCGTCAAAAAGTGCTCTCAGCGGAAGCCTTTGGGTACACCTGAACTCCCTGGGGGAGCCTTTACGCAACCCCACACTCAACAGGACTCTGCGTCTTCACTCTTTCCTAACAACCCTAAACATAACCCTAACCGCAACAAGAAGCTGAACCCGAGTTAGACCCGAAAAAACACGTACGCTGCCACTTTCTGCCATCAAAAAGTGCTCTCAGCGGAAGCCTTTGGGTACACCTGAACTCCCTGGGGGAGCCTTTACGCAACCCCACACTCAACAGGACTCTGCGTCTTCACTCTTTCCTAACAACCCTAAACATAACCCTAACCGCAACAAGAAGCTGAACCCGAGTTAGACCCGAAAAAACACGTACGGTGCCACTTTCTGCCATCAAAAAGTGCTCTCAGCGGAAGCCTTTGGGTACACCTGAACTCCCTGGGGGAGCCTTTACGCAACCCCACACTCAACAGGACTCTGCGTCTTCACTCTTTCCTAACAACCCTAAACATAACCCTAACCGCAACAAGAAGCTGAACCCGAGTTAGACCCGAAAAAACACGTACGGTGCCACTTTCTGCCATCAAAAAGTGCTCTCAGCGGAAGCCTTTGGGTACACCTGAACTCCCTGGGGGAGCCTTTACGCAACCCCACACTCAACAGGACTCTGCGTCTTCACTCTTTCCTAACAACCCTAAACATAACCCTAACCGCAACAAGAAGCTCAACCCGAGTTAGACCCGAAAAAACACGTACGGTGCCACTTTCTGCCATCCAAAAGTGCTCTCAGCGGAAGCCTTTGGGTACACCTGAACTCCCTGGGGGAGCCTTTACGCAACCCCACACTCAACAGGACTCTGCGTCTTCACTCTTTCCTAACAACCCTAAACATAACCCTAACCGCAACAAGAAGCTGAACCCGAGTTAGACCCGAAAAAACACGTACGGTGCCACTTTCTGCCATCAAAAAGTGCTCCCAGCGGAAGCCTTTGGGTACACCTGAACTCCCTGGGGGAGCCTTTACGCAACCCCACACTCAACAGGACTCTGCGTCTTCACTCTTTCCTAACAACCCTAAACATAACCCTAACCGCAACAAGAAGCTGAACCCGAGTTAGACCCGAAAAAACACGTACGGTGCCACTTTCTGCCATCCAAAAGTGCTCTCAGCGGAAGCCTTTGGGTACACCTGAACTCCCTGGGGGAGCCTTTACGCAACCCCACACTCAACAGGACTCTGCGTCTTCACTCTTTCCTAACAACCCTAAACATAACCCTAACCGCAACAAGAAGCTGAACCCGAGTTAGACCCGAAAAAACACGTACGGTGCCACTTTCTGCCATCAAAAAGTGCTCTCAGCGGAAGCCTTTGGGTACACCTGAACTCCCTGGGGGAGCCTTTACGCAACCCCACACTCAACAGGACTCTGCGTCTTCACTCTTTCCTAACAACCCTGAACATAACCCTAACCGGAACAAGAAGCTCAACCCGAGTTAGACCCGAAAAAACACGTACGGTGCCACTTTCTGCCATCCAAAAGTGCTCTCAGCGGAAGCCTTTGGGTACACCTGAACTCCCTGGGGGAGCCTTTACGCAACCCCACACTCAACAGGACTCTGCGTCTTCACTCTTTCCTAACAACCCTAAACATAACCCTAACCGCAACAAGAAGCTGAACCCGAGTTAGACCCGAAAAAACACGTACGGTGCCACTTTCTGCCGTCAAAAAGTGCTCTCAGCGGAAGCCTTTGGGTACACCTGAACTCCCTGGGGGAGCCTTTACGCAACCCCACACTCAACAGGACTCTGCGTCTTCACTCTTTCCTAACAACCCTAAACATAACCCTAACCGCAACAAGAAGCTCAACCCGAGTTAGACCCGAAAAAACACGTACGGTGCCACTTTCTGCCATCAAAAAGTGCTCTCAGCGGAAGCCTTTGGGTACACCTGAACTCCCTGGGGGAGCCTTTACGCAACCCCACACTCAACAGGACTCTGCGTCTTCACTCTTTCCTAACAACCCTAAACATAACCCTAACCGCAACAAGAAGCTGAACCCGAGTTAGACCCGAAAAAACACGGACGGTGCCACTTTCTGCCATCAAAAAGTGCTCTCAGCGGAAGCCTTTGGGTACACCTGAACTCCCTGGGGGAGCCTTTACGCAACCCCACACTCAACAGGACTCTGCGTCTTCACTCTTTCCTAACAACCCTAAACATAACCCTAACCGCAACAAGAAGCTGAACCCGAGTTAGACCCGAAAAAACACGTACGGTGCCACTTTCTGCCATCCAAAAGTGCTCTCAGCGGAAGCCTTTGGGTACACCTGAACTCCCTGGGGGAGCCTTTACGCAACCCCACACTCAACAGGACTCTGCGTCTTCACTCTTTCCTAACAACCCTAAACATAACCCTAACCGCAACAAGAAGCTGAACCCGAGTTAGACCCGAAAAAACACGTACGGTGCCACTTTCTGCCATCAAAAAGTGCTCTCAGCGGAAGCCTTTGGGTACACCTGAACTCCCTGGGGGAGTCTTTACGCAACCCCACACTCAACAGGACTCTGCGTCTTCACTCTTTCCTAACAACCCTAAACATAACCCTAACCGCAACAAGAAGCTGAACCCGAGTTAGACCCGAAAAAACACGTACGGTGCCACTTTCTGCCATCAAAAAGTGCTCTCAGCGGAAGCCTTTGGGTACACCTGAACTCCCTGGGGGAGCCTTTACGCAACCCCACACTCAACAGGACTCTGCGTCTTCACTCTTTCCTAACAACCCTAAACATAACCCTAACCGCAACAAGAAGCTCAACCCGAGTTAGACCCGAAAAAACACGTACGGTGCCACTTTCTGCCATCAAAAAGTGCTCTCAGCGGAAGCCTTTGGGTACACCTGAACTCCCTGGGGGAGCCTTTACGCAACCCCACACTCAACAGGACTCTGCGTCTTCACTCTTTCCTAACAACCCTAAACATAACCCTAACCGCAACAAGAAGCTGAACCCGAGTTAGACCCGAAAAAACACGGACGGTGCCACTTTCTGCCATCAAAAAGTGCTCTCAGCGGAAGCCTTTGGGTACACCTGAACTCCCTGGGGGAGTCTTTACGCAACCCCACACTCAACAGGACTCTGCGTCTTCACTCTTTCCTAACAACCCTAAACATAACCCTAACCGCAACAAGAAGCTGAACCCGAGTTAGACCCGAAAAAACACGTACGGTGCCACTTTCTGCCATCCAAAAGTGCTCTCAGCGGAAGCCTTTGGGTACACCTGAACTCCCTGGGGGAGCCTTTACGCAACCCCACACTCCACAGGACTCTGCGTCTTCACTCTTTCCTAACAACCCTAAACATAACCCTAACCGCAACAAGAAGCTGAACCCGAGTTAGACCCGAAAAAACACGTACGGTGCCACTTTCTGCCATCAAAAAGTGCTCTCAGCGGAAGCCTTTGGGTACACCTGAACTCCCTGGGGGAGCCTTTACGCAACCCCACACTCAACAGGACTCTGCGTCTTCACTCTTTCCTAACAACCCTAAACATAACCCTAACCGCAACAAGAAGCTGAACCCGAGTTAGACCCGAAAAAACACGGACGGTGCCACTTTCTGCCGTCAAAAAGTGCTCTCAGCGGAAGCCTTTGGGTACACCTGAACTCCCTGGGGGAGCCTTTACGCAACCCCACACTCAACAGGACTCTGCGTCTTCACTCTTTCCTAACAACCCTAAACATAACCCTAACCGCAACAAGAAGCTGAACCCGAGTTAGACCCGAAAAAACACGTACGGTGCCACTTTCTGCCATCAAAAAGTGCTCTCAGCGGAAGCCTTTGGGTACACCTGAACTCCCTGTGGGAGTCTTTACGCAACCCCACACTCAACAGGACTCTGCGTCTTCACTCTTTCCTAACAACCCTAAACATAACCCTAACCGCAACAAGAAGCTGAACCCGAGTTAGACCCGAAAAAACACGTACGGTGCCACTTTCTGCCATCAAAAAGTGCTCTCAGCGGAAGCCTTTGGGTACACCTGAACTCCCTGGGGGAGCCTTTACGCAACCCCACACTCAACAGGACTCTGCGTCTTCACTCTTTCCTAACAACCCTAAACATAACCCTAACCGCAACAAGAAGCTCAACCCGAGTTAGACCCGAAAAAACACGTACGGTGCCACTTTCTGCCATCAAAAAGTGCTCTCAGCGGAAGCCTTTGGGTACACCTGAACTCCCTGGGGGAGCCTTTACGCAACCCCACACTCAACAGGACTCTGCGTCTTCACTCTTTCCTAACAACCCTAAACATAACCCTAACCGCAACAAGAAGCTGAACCCGAGTTAGACCCGAAAAAACACGGACGGTGCCACTTTCTGCCATCAAAAAGTGCTCTCAGCGGAAGCCTTTGGGTACACCTGAACTCCCTGGGGGAGTCTTTACGCAACCCCACACTCAACAGGACTCTGCGTCTTCACTCTTTCCTAACAACCCTAAACATAACCCTAACCGCAACAAGAAGCTGAACCCGAGTTAGACCCGAAAAAACACGTACGGTGCCACTTTCTGCCATCCAAAAGTGCTCTCAGCGGAAGCCTTTGGGTACACCTGAACTCCCTGGGGGAGCCTTTACGCAACCCCACACTCCACAGGACTCTGCGTCTTCACTCTTTCCTAACAACCCTAAACATAACCCTAACCGCAACAAGAAGCTGAACCCGAGTTAGACCCGAAAAAACACGTACGGTGCCACTTTCTGCCATCAAAAAGTGCTCTCAGCGGAAGCCTTTGGGTACACCTGAACTCCCTGGGGGAGCCTTTACGCAACCCCACACTCAACAGGACTCTGCGTCTTCACTCTTTCCTAACAACCCTAAACATAACCCTAACCGCAACAAGAAGCTCAACCCGAGTTAGACCCGAAAAAACACGTACGGTGCCACTTTCTGCCATCAAAAAGTGCTCTCAGCGGAAGCCTTTGGGTACACCTGAACTCCCTGGGGGAGCCTTTACGCAACCCCACACTCAACAGGACTCTGCGTCTTCACTCTTTCCTAACAACCCTAAACATAACCCTAACCGCAACAAGAAGCTGAACCCGAGTTAGACCCGAAAAAACACGGACGGTGCCACTTTCTGCCATCAAAAAGTGCTCTCAGCGGAAGCCTTTGGGTACACCTGAACTCCCTGGGGGAGTCTTTACGCAACCCCACACTCAACAGGACTCTGCGTCTTCACTCTTTCCTAACAACCCTAAACATAACCCTAACCGCAACAAGAAGCTGAACCCGAGTTAGACCCGAAAAAACACGTACGGTGCCACTTTCTGCCATCCAAAAGTGCTCTCAGCGGAAGCCTTTGGGTACACCTGAACTCCCTGGGGGAGCCTTTACGCAACCCCACACTCCACAGGACTCTGCGTCTTCACTCTTTCCTAACAACCCTAAACATAACCCTAACCGCAACAAGAAGCTGAACCCGAGTTAGACCCGAAAAAACACGTACGGTGCCACTTTCTGCCATCAAAAAGTGCTCTCAGCGGAAGCCTTTGGGTACACCTGAACTCCCTGGGGGAGCCTTTACGCAACCCCACACTCAACAGGACTCTGCGTCTTCACTCTTTCCTAACAACCCTAAACATAACCCTAACCGCAACAAGAAGCTGAACCCGAGTTAGACCCGAAAAAACACGGACGGTGCCACTTTCTGCCGTCAAAAAGTGCTCTCAGCGGAAGCCTTTGGGTACACCTGAACTCCCTGGGGGAGCCTTTACGCAACCCCACACTCAACAGGACTCTGCGTCTTCACTCTTTCCTAACAACCCTAAACATAACCCTAACCGCAACAAGAAGCTGAACCCGAGTTAGACCCGAAAAAACACGTACGGTGCCACTTTCTGCCATCAAAAAGTGCTCTCAGCGGAAGCCTTTGGGTACACCTGAACTCCCTGGGGGAGCCTTTACGCAACCCCACACTCAACAGGACTCTGCGTCTTCACTCTTTCCTAACAACCCTAAACATAACCCTAACCGGAACAAGAAGCTCAACCCGAGTTAGACCCGAAAAAACACGTACGGTGCCACTTTCTGCCATCAAAAAGTGCTCTCAGCGGAAGCCTTTGGGTACACCTGAACTCCCTGGGGGAGCCTTTACGCAACCCCACACTCAACAGGACTCTGCGTCTTCACTCTTTCCTAACAACCCTAAACATAACCCTAACCGCAACAAGAAGCTGAACCCGAGTTAGACCCGAAAAAACACGTACGGTGCCACTTTCTGCCGTCAAAAAGTGCTCTCAGCGGAAGCCTTTGGGTACACCTGAACTCCCTGGGGGAGCCTTTACGCAACCCCACACTCAACAGGACTCTGCGTCTTCACTCTTTCCTAACAACCCTAAACATAACCCTAACCGCAACAAGAAGCTGAACCCGAGTTAGACCCGAAAAAACACGTACGGTGCCACTTTCTGCCATCCAAAAGTGCTCTCAGCGGAAGCCTTTGGGTACACCTGAACTCCCTGGGGGAGCCTTTACGCAACCCCACACTCAACAGGACTCTGCGTCTTCACTCTTTCCTAACAACCCTAAACATAACCCTAACCGCAACAAGAAGCTGAACCCGAGTTAGACCCGAAAAAACACGTACGGTGCCACTTTCTGCCATCAAAAAGTGCTCTCAGCGGAAGCCTTTGGGTACACCTGAACTCCCTGGGGGAGCCTTTACGCAACCCCACACTCAACAGGACTCTGCGTCTTCACTCTTTCCTAACAACCCTAAACATAACCCTAACCGCAACAAGAAGCTGAACCCGAGTTAGACCCGAAAAAACACGTACGGTGCCACTTTCTGCCGTCAAAAAGTGCTCTCAGCGGAAGCCTTTGGGTACACCTGAACTCCCTGGGGGAGCCTTTACGCAACCCCACACTCAACAGGACTCTGCGTCTTCACTCTTTCCTAACAACCCTAAACATAACCCTAACCGCAACAAGAAGCTGAACCCGAGTTAGACCCGAAAAAACACGTACGGTGCCACTTTCTGCCGTCAAAAAGTGCTCTCAGCGGAAGCCTTTGGGTACACCTGAACTCCCTGGGGGAGCCTTTACGCAACCCCACACTCAACAGGACTCTGCGTCTTCACTCTTTCCTAACAACCCTAAACATAACCCTAACCGCAACAAGAAGCTGAACCCGAGTTAGACCCGAAAAAACACGTACGGTGCCACTTTCTGCCGTCAAAAAGTGCTCTCAGCGGAAGCCTTTGGGTACACCTGAACTCCCTGGGGGAGCCTTTACGCAACCCCACACTCAACAGGACTCTGCGTCTTCACTCTTTCCTAACAACCCTAAACATAACCCTAACCGCAACAAGAAGCTGAACCCGAGTTAGACCCGAAAAAACACGTACGGTGCCACTTTCTGCCATCCAAAAGTGCTCTCAGCGGAAGCCTTTGGGTACACCTGAACTCCCTGGGGGAGCCTTTACGCAACCCCACACTCAACAGGACTCTGCGTCTTCACTCTTTCCTAACAACCCTAAACATAACCCTAACCGGAACAAGAAGCTCAACCCGAGTTAGACCCGAAAAAACACGTACGGTGCCACTTTCTGCCATCAAAAAGTGCTCTCAGCGGAAGCCTTTGGGTACACCTGAACTCCCTGGGGGAGCCTTTACGCAACCCCACACTCAACAGGACTCTGCGTCTTCACTCTTTCCTAACAACCCTAAACATAACCCTAACCGCAACAAGAAGCTGAACCCGAGTTAGACCCGAAAAAACACGTACGGTGCCACTTTCTGCCGTCAAAAAGTGCTCTCAGCGGAAGCCTTTGGGTACACCTGAACTCCCTGGGGGAGCCTTTACGCAACCCCACACTCAACAGGACTCTGCGTCTTCACTCTTTCCTAACAACCCTAAACATAACCCTAACCGCAACAAGAAGCTGAACCCGAGTTAGACC
>NW_028153740.1:145000-190192 GCF_964211835.1 Anser anser
AACCCGAGTTAGACCCGAAAAAACACGTACGGTGCCACTTTCTGCCATCAAAAAGTGCTCTCAGCGGAAGCCTTTGGGTACACCTGAACTCCCTGGGGGAGCCTTTACGCAACCCCACACTCAACAGGACTCTGCGTCTTCACTCTTTCCTAACAACCCTAAACATAACCCTAACCGCAACAAGAAGCTGAACCCGAGTTAGACCCGAAAAAACACGTACGGTGCCACTTTCTGCCGTCAAAAAGTGCTCTCAGCGGAAGCCTTTGGGTACACCTGAACTCCCTGGGGGAGCCTTTACGCAACCCCACACTCAACAGGACTCTGCGTCTTCACTCTTTCCTAACAACCCTAAACATAACCCTAACCGCAACAAGAAGCTGAACCCGAGTTAGACCCGAAAAAACACGTACGGTGCCACTTTCTGCCATCCAAAAGTGCTCTCAGCGGAAGCCTTTGGGTACACCTGAACTCCCTGGGGGAGCCTTTACGCAACCCCACACTCAACAGGACTCTGCGTCTTCACTCTTTCCTAACAACCCTAAACATAACCCTAACCGCAACAAGAAGCTCAACCCGAGTTAGACCCGAAAAAACACGTACGGTGCCACTTTCTGCCATCCAAAAGTGCTCTCAGCGGAAGCCTTTGGGTACACCTGAACTCCCTGGGGGAGCCTTTACGCAACCCCACACTCAACAGGACTCTGCGTCTTCACTCTTTCCTAACAACCCTAAACATAACCCTAACCGCAACAAGAAGCTGAACCCGAGTTAGACCCGAAAAAACACGTACGGTGCCACTTTCTGCCATCAAAAAGTGCTCTCAGCGGAAGCCTTTGGGTACACCTGAACTCCCTGGGGGAGCCTTTACGCAACCCCACACTCAACAGGACTCTGCGTCTTCACTCTTTCCTAACAACCCTAAACATAACCCTAACCGCAACAAGAAGCTGAACCCGAGTTAGACCCGAAAAAACACGGACGGTGCCACTTTCTGCCGTCAAAAAGTGCTCTCAGCGGAAGCCTTTGGGTACACGTGAACTCCCTGGGGGAGCCTTTACGCAACCCCACACTCAACAGGACTCTGCGTCTTCACTCTTTCCTAACAACCCTAAACATAACCCTAACCGCAACAAGAAGCTGAACCCGAGTTAGACCCGAAAAAACACGTACGGTGCCACTTTCTGCCATCCAAAAGTGCTCTCAGCGGAAGCCTTTGGGTACACCTGAACTCCCTGGGGGAGCCTTTACGCAACCCCACACTCAACAGGACTCTGCGTCTTCACTCTTTCCTAACAACCCTAAACATAGCCCTAACCGGAACAAGAAGCTGAACCCGAGTTAGACCCGAAAAAACACGTACGGTGCCACTTTCTGCCATCCAAAAGTGCTCTCAGCGGAAGCCTTTGGGTACACCTGAACTCCCTGGGGGAGCCTTTACGCAACCCCACACTCAACAGGACTCTGCGTCTTCACTCTTTCCTAACAACCCTAAACATAACCCTAACCGCAACAAGAAGCTCAACCCGAGTTAGACCCGAAAAAACACGTACGGTGCCACTTTCTGCCGTCAAAAAGTGCTCTCAGCGGAAGCCTTTGGGTACACCTGAACTCCCTGGGGGAGCCTTTACGCAACCCCACACTCAACAGGACTCTGCGTCTTCACTCTTTCCTAACAACCCTAAACATAACCCTAACCGCGACAAGAAGCAGAACCCGAGTTAGACCCGAAAAAACACGTACGGTGCCACTTTCTGCCATCAAAAAGTGCTCTCAGCGGAAGCCTTTGGGTACACCTGAACTCCCTGGGGGAGCCTTTACGCAACCCCACACTCAACAGGACTCTGCGTCTTCACTCTTTCCTAACAACCCTAAACATAACCCTAACCGGAACAAGAAGCTCAACCCGAGTTAGACCCGAAAAAACACGTACGGTGCCACTTTCTGCCATCAAAAAGTGCTCTCAGCGGAAGCCTTTGGGTACACCTGAACTCCCTGGGGGAGCCTTTACGCAACCCCACACTCAACAGGACTCTGCGTCTTCACTCTTTCCTAACAACCCTAAACATAACCCTAACCGCAACAAGAAGCTGAACCCGAGTTAGACCCGAAAAAACACGTACGGTGCCACTTTCTGCCGTCAAAAAGTGCTCTCAGCGGAAGCCTTTGGGTACACCTGAACTCCCTGGGGGAGCCTTTACGCAACCCCACACTCAACAGGACTCTGCGTCTTCACTCTTTCCTAACAACCCTAAACATAACCCTAACCGCAACAAGAAGCTGAACCCGAGTTAGACCCGAAAAAACACGTACGGTGCCACTTTCTGCCATCCAAAAGTGCTCTCAGCGGAAGCCTTTGGGTACACCTGAACTCCCTGGGGGAGCCTTTACGCAACCCCACACTCAACAGGACTCTGCGTCTTCACTCTTTCCTAACAACCCTAAACATAACCCTAACCGCAACAAGAAGCTGAACCCGAGTTAGACCCGAAAAAACACGGACGGTGCCACTTTCTGCCATCAAAAAGTGCTCTCAGCGGAAGCCTTTGGGTACACCTGAACTCCCTGGGGGAGCCTTTACGCAACCCCACACTCAACAGGACTCTGCGTCTTCACTCTTTCCTAACAACCCTAAACATAACCCTAACCGCAACAAGAAGCTGAACCCGAGTTAGACCCGAAAAAACACGGACGGTGCCACTTTCTGCCATCCAAAAGTGCTCTCAGCGGAAGCCTTTGGGTACACCTGAACTCCCTGGGGGAGCCTTTACGCAACCCCACACTCAACAGGACTCTGCGTCTTCACTCTTTCCTAACAACCCTAAACATAACCCTAACCGCAACAAGAAGCTGAACCCGAGTTAGACCCGAAAAAACACGTACGGTGCCACTTTCTGCCATCCAAAAGTGCTCTCAGCGGAAGCCTTTGGGTACACCTGAACTCCCTGGGGGAGCCTTTACGCAACCCCACACTCAACAGGACTCTGCGTCTTCACTCTTTCCTAACAACCCTAAACATAACCCTAACCGTAACAAGAAGCTGAACCCGAGTTAGACCCGAAAAAACACGTACGGTGCCACTTTCTGCCATCCAAAAGTGCTCTCAGCGGAAGCCTTTGGGTACACCTGAACTCCCTGGGGGAGCCTTTACGCAACCCCACACTCAACAGGACTCTGCGTCTTCACTCTTTCCTAACAACCCTAAACATAACCCTAACCGCAACAAGAAGCTGAACCCGAGTTAGACCCGAAAAAACACGTACGGTGCCACTTTCTGCCATCAAAAAGTGCTCTCAGCGGAAGCCTTTGGGTACACCTGAACTCCCTGGGGGAGCCTTTACGCAACCCCACACTCAACAGGACTCTGCGTCTTCACTCTTTCCTAACAACCCTAAACATAACCCTAACCGCAACAAGAAGCTGAACCCGAGTTAGACCCGAAAAAACACGTACGGTGCCACTTTCTGCCATCAAAAAGTGCTCTCAGCGGAAGCCTTTGGGTACACCTGAACTCCCTGGGGGAGCCTTTACGCAACCCCACACTCAACAGGACTCTGCGTCTTCACTCTTTCCTAACAACCCTAAACATAACCCTAACCGCAACAAGAAGCTGAACCCGAGTTAGACCCGTAAAAACCCGAGCCTTTACGCAACCCCACACTCAACAGAACTATGTGCATTCAATATTTCCAAACAACTCTAACCCTAATACTAACACTAAAACTAACACTGCCCCTACAACTAAACCCTAACCAGAACCCTACACCTAACCCTAACTCTAGCCCTAAACACTAAACCTTAAACCCTAAACCCTGAACCCTAACCCTAACCCTAACCCTAACCTTAAATCCTAACACTAGACCCTGACTCAAAACCCTAACCATAACCCTAACCCTAACCGTAACCCTAACCCTAACCTTAACCCTAACCCTAACCCTAACCCTAACCCTAACCCTAACCCTAACCCTAACCTCTAATCCCTAACCCCTAACCTCTAACCATAAGCATAACCGTAACCCTAACCCTAACCCTATCCCTAACCCAAACCCTAAACCCTAAACCCTAACCCTAACCCGAACCTAAACACTAACCCTAACCCTAGCCCTATCCCTAATTCTTTACCCTAAACCCTAAACCCTAAACCCTAAACCCTAAACGTAACCCTAACCTTAACCCTAAACCCTAACCCTAGCCTGAACCCTAGCCCTAGACCTAGCCGTAACCCTAATCCAAACCCTAAACCTAGCCCTAACCCTAACTCTAACCCTAGCGCTCACCCTAAACCTAACCCTATCCCTAACCCTTAAACTAACCCTAACCCTAACCCTAATCCTACGCCAAACCCTAAACCCTAACACTAACCATACCCCTACCGCTAACCCTAACCCCTAACCCCTAACCCCTAATGCCTAACCACTAACCCTTAACACCTAAACTCTAACCGTAACCATAACGCTAACCCTAACCCTAACCCTAACCGTAACATTAACCCTAATCCTAACCCTAACCCTAACCCTAACCCTAACCCTAACCCTAACCCTAACCCTAACCCTAACCCTAACCCTAACCCTAACCCTAACCCTAACCCTAACCCTAACCCTAACCCTAACCCTAACCCTAACCCTAACCCTAACCCTAACCCTAACCCTAACCCTAACCCTAACCCTAACCGGATCTAACCCTAACCCTAAACCTAACCCTAATCCTAACCCTAACCCTAACCCTATCTCTAGCCGTAGACCTCGCCCTAGCCCTAACACTAAGCCTAAACATAACCCTAGCGCTAACCCTAACCCTAACCCTAAACCCTAACCCTAACCCTAACTCAAACCCTAACGATAAACCCTAACCATAACCCTAACCATAACCCTAACCCTAACCCTAACCCTAACCCTAACCCTAACCCTAACCCTAACCCTAACTCTAACCCCTAACCCCTAACCCCTAACCCTAACCCTAACGACCCTAACCCTAACCCTTACCCTAACCCTAACCTTAACCCTAGCCCCTATACCTAAACCCTAACCCTAACCCTAACCCTAACCCTAACCCCTAACCCTAACCCTAACCCTAACCCTAACCCTAACCCTACCAGATCTAACCCTAACCCTAACCCTAACCCTAACCCTAACCCTAACCCTAACCCTAACCCTAACCCTAACCCCTAACCCCCTAACCCTAACCCTAACCCTAACCCTAACCCTAACCCTAACCCTAACCCTAACCCTAACCCTAACCCTAACCCTAACCCTAACCCTAACCCTAACCATATCCCTAACCCTAACCCTAACCCTAACCCTAACCCTAACACTAACCCTAACCCTAACCCTAACGGATCTAACGCTAACCCCTAACCCTAACCCTAACCCTAACCCTAACCCTAACCCTAACCCTAACCCTAACCCTAACGACCCTAACCCTAACCCTTACCCTAACCCTAACGACCCTAACCCTAACCCTAACCCTAACCCTAACCCTAACCCTAACCCTAACCCTAACCCTAACCCTAACCCTAACCCTAACCCTAACCCCTAACCCTAACCACTAACCCTAACCCTAACCCTAACCCCTAACTCTAACCCCTAACCCTAACCCTAACCCTAACCCTAACCCTAACCCTAACCCTATCCTAACCCTAACCCTAACCCTAACACTAACCCTAACCCTAACCCTAACCCTAACCCTAACCCTAACCCCTAACCCCTAACCCCTAACCCCTAACCCTAACCCTAACCCTAACCCTAATCCTAACCCTAACCCTAACCCTAACCCTAACCCTAACCCTCTAACCCTAACCTTAACCCTAACACTAATCCTAACCCTAACCCTAACCCTAACCCTAACCCTAGCCGCAACCCTAACCCTAACCCTAACCCTTTCTGCCATCAATAAGTGCTCTCAGCGGAAGCCTTTGGGTACACGTGAACTCCCTGGGGGAGCCTTTACGCAACCCCACACTCAACAGGACTCTGCGTCTTCACTCTTTCCTAACAACCCTAAACATAACCCTAACCGCAACAAGAAGCTGAACCCGAGTTAGACCCGAAAAAACACGTACGGTGCCACTTTCTGCCATCAAAAAGTGCTCTCAGCGGAAGCCTTTGGGTACACCTGAACTCCCTGGGGGAGCCTTTACGCAACCCCACACTCAACAGGACTCTGCGTCTTCACTCTTTCCTAACAACCCTAAACATAACCCTAACCGCAACAAGAAGCTCAACCCGAGTTAGACCCGAAAAAACACGTACGGTGCCACTTTCTGCCATCAAAAAGTGCTCTCAGCGGAAGCCTTTGGGTACACCTGAACTCCCTGGGGGAGCCTTTACGCAACCCCACACTCAACAGGACTCTGCGTCTTCACTCTTTCCTAACAACCCTAAACATAACCCTAACCGCAACAAGAAGCTGAACCCGAGTTAGACCCGAAAAAACACGTACGGTGCCACTTTCTGCCATCAAAAAGTGCTCTCAGCGGAAGCCTTTGGGTACACCTGAACTCCCTGGGGGAGCCTTTACGCAACCCCACAGTCAACAGGACTCTGAGTCTTCACTCTTTCCTAACAACCCTAAACATAACCCTAACCGCAACAAGAAGCTGAACCCGAGTTAGACCCGAAAAAACACGTACGGTGCCACTTTCTGCCATCCAAAAGTGCTCTCAGCGGAAGCCTTTGGGTACACGTGAACTCCCTGGGGGAGCCTTTACGCAACCCCACACTCAACAGGACTCTGCGTCTTCACTCTTTCCTAACAACCCTAAACATAACCCTAACCGCAACAAGAAGCTGAACCCGAGTTAGACCCGAAAAAACACGTACGGTGCCACTTTCTGCCGTCAAAAAGTGCTCTCAGCGGAAGCCTTTGGGTACACCTGAACTCCCTGGGGGAGCCTTTACGCAACCCCACACTCAACAGGACTCTGCGTCTTCACTCTTTCCTAACAACCCTAAACATAGCCCTAACCGGAACAAGAAGCTGAACCCGAGTTAGACCCGAAAAAACACGTACGGTGCCACTTTCTGCCATCAAAAAGTGCTCTCAGCGGAAGCCTTTGGGTACACCTGAACTCCCTGGGGGAGCCTTTACGCAACCCCACACTCAACAGGACTCTGCGTCTTCACTCTTTCCTAACAACCCTAAACATAACCCTAACCGCAACAAGAAGCTCAACCCGAGTTAGACCCGAAAAAACACGTACGGTGCCACTTTCTGCCGTCAAAAAGTGCTCTCAGCGGAAGCCTTTGGGTACACCTGAACTCCCTGGGGGAGCCTTTACGCAACCCCACACTCAACAGGACTCTGCGTCTTCACTCTTTCCTAACAACCCTAAACATAACCCTAACCGCGACAAGAAGCTGAACCCGAGTTAGACCCGAAAAAACACGTACGGTGCCACTTTCTGCCATCAAAAAGTGCTCTCAGCGGAAGCCTTTGGGTACACCTGAACTCCCTGGGGGAGCCTTTACGCAACCCCACACTCAACAGGACTCTGAGTCTTCACTCTTTCCTAACAACCCTAAACATAACCCTAACCGCAACAAGAAGCTCAACCCGAGTTAGACCCGAAAAAACACGTACGGTGCCACTTTCTGCCATCAAAAAGTGCTCTCAGCGGAAGCCTTTGGGTACACCTGAACTCCCTGGGGGAGACTTTACGCAACCCCACACTCAACGGGACTCTGCGTCTTCACTCTTTCCTAACAACCCTAAACATAACCCTAACCGCAACAAGAAGCTGAACCCGAGTTAGACCCGAAAAAACACGTACGGTGCCACTTTCTGCCATCAAAAAGTGCTCTGAGCGGAAGCCTTTGGGTACACCTGAACTCCCTGGGGGAGCCTTTACGCAACCCCACACTCAACAGGACTCTGCGTCTTCACTCTTTCCTAACAACCCTAAACATAACCCTAACCGGAACAAGAAGCTGAACCCGAGTTAGACCCGAAAAAGCACGTACGGTGCCACTTTCTGCCATCCAAAAGTGCTCTCAGCGGAAGCCTTTGGGTACACCTGAACTCCCTGGGGGAGCCTTTACGCAACCCCACACTCAACAGGACTCTGCGTCTTCACTCTTTCCTAACAACCCTAAACATAACCCTAACCGCAACAAGAAGCTGAACCCGAGTTAGACCCGAAAAAACACGTACGGTGCCACTTTCTGCCATCCAAAAGTGCTCTCAGCGGAAGCCTTTGGGTACACCTGAACTCCCTGGGGGAGCCTTTACGCAACCCCACACTCAACAGGACTCTGCGTCTTCACTCTTTCCTAACAACCCTAAACATAACCCTAACCGCAACAAGAAGCTGAACCCGAGTTAGACCCGAAAAAACACGTACGGTGCCACTTTCTGCCATCAAAAAGTGCTCTCAGCGGAAGCCTTTGGGTACACCTGAACTCCCTGGGGGAGCCTTTACGCAACCCCACACTCAACAGGACTCTGCGTCTTCACTCTTTCCTAACAACCCTAAACATAACCCTAACCGCAACAAGAAGCTGAACCCGAGTTAGACCCGAAAAAACACGTACGGTGCCTCTTTCGGCCATCAAAAAGTGCTCTCAGCGGAAGCCTTTGGGTACACCTGAACTCCCTGGGGGAGCCTTTACGCAACCCCACACTCAACAGGACTCTGCGTCTTCACTCTTTCCTAACAACCCTAAACATAACCCTAACCGCAACAAGAAGCTGAACCCGAGTTAGACCCGAAAAAACACGTACGGTCCCACTTTCTGCCATCAAAAAGTGCTCTCAGCGGAAGCCTTTGGGTACACCTGAACTCCCTGGAGGAGCCTTTACGCAACCCCACACTCAGCAGGACTCTGCGTCTTCACTCTTTCCTAACAACCCTAAACATAACCCTAACCGCAACAAGAAGCTGAACCCGAGTTAGACCCGAAAAAACACGTACGGTGCCACTTTCTGCCGTCAAAAAGTGCTCTCAGCGGAAGCCTTTGGGTACACCTGAACTCCCTGGGGGAGCCTTTACGCAACCCCACACTCAACAGGACTCTGCGTCTTCACTCTTTCCTAACAACCCTAAACATAACCCTAACCGGAACAAGAAGCTGAACCCGAGTTAGACCCGAAAAAACACGTACGGTGCCACTTTCTGCCATCAAAAAGTGCTCTCAGCGGAAGCCTTTGGGTACACCTGAACTCCCTGGGGGAGCCTTTACGCAACCCCACACTCAACAGGACTCTGCGTCTTCACTCTTTCCTAACAACCCTAAACATAACCCTAACCGCAACAAGAAGCTGAACCCGAGTTAGACCCGAAAAAACACGTACGGTGCCACTTTCTGCCATCCAAAAGTGCTCTCAGCGGAAGCCTTTGGGTACACCTGAACTCCCTGGGGGAGCCTTTACGCAACCCCACACTCAACAGGACTCTGCGTCTTCACTCTTTCCTAACAACCCTAAACATAACCCTAACCGCAACAAGAAGCTGAACCCGAGTTAGACCCGAAAAAACACGTACGGTGCCACTTTCTGCCATCCAAAAGTGCTCTCAGCGGAAGCCTTTGGGTACACCTGAACTCCCTGGGGGAGCCTTTACGCAACCCCACACTCAACAGGACTCTGCGTCTTCACTCTTTCCTAACAACCCTAAACATAACCCTAACCGCAACAAGAAGCTGAACCCGAGTTAGACCCGAAAAAACACGTACGGTGCCACTTTCTGCCATCAAAAAGTGCTCTCAGCGGAAGCCTTTGGGTACACCTGAACTCCCTGGGGGAGCCTTTACGCAACCCCACACTCAACAGGACTCTGCGTCTTCACTCTTTCCTAACAACCCTAAACATAACCCTAACCGCAACAAGAAGCTGAACCCGAGTTAGACCCGAAAAAACACGTACGGTGCCACTTTCTGCCATCCAAAAGTGCTCTCAGCGGAAGCCTTTGGGTACACCTGAACTCCCTGGGGGAGCCTTTACGCAACCCCACACTCAACAGGACTCTGCGTCTTCACTCTTTCCTAACAACCCTAAACATAACCCTAACCGCAACAAGAAGCTCAACCCGAGTTAGACCCGAAAAAACACGTACGGTGCCACTTTCTGCCGTCAAAAAGTGCTCTCAGCGGAAGCCTTTGGGTACACCTGAACTCCCTGGGGGAGCCTTTACGCAACCCCACACTCAACAGGACTCTGCGTCTTCACTCTTTCCTAACAACCCTAAACATAACCCTAACCGCAACAAGAAGCTGAACCCGAGTTAGACCCGAAAAAACACGTACGGTGCCACTTTCTGCCATCAAAAAGTGCTCTCAGCGGAAGCCTTTGGGTACACCTGAACTCCCTGGGGGAGCCTTTACGCAACCCCACACTCAACAGGACTCTGCGTCTTCACTCTTTCCTAACAACCCTAAACATAACCCTAACCGGAACAAGAAGCTGAACCCGAGTTAGACCCGAAAAAACACGTACGGTGCCACTTTCTGCCATCAAAAAGTGCTCTCAGCGGAAGCCTTTGGGTACACCTGAACTCCCTGGGGGAGCCTTTACGCAACCCCACACTCAACAGGACTCTGCGTCTTCACTCTTTCCTAACAACCCTAAACATAACCCTAACCGCAACAAGAAGCTGAACCCGAGTTAGACCCGAAAAAACACGTACGGTGCCACTTTCTGCCATCAAAAAGTGCTCTCAGCGGAAGCCTTTGGGTACACCTGAACTCCCTGGGGGAGCCTTTACGCAACCCCACACTCAACAGGACTCTGCGTCTTTACTCTTTCCTAACAACCCTAAACATAACCCTAACCGCAACAAGAAGCTGAACCCGAGTTAGACCCGAAAAAACACGTACGGTGCCACTTTCTGCCATCAAAAAGTGCTCTCAGCGGAAGCCTTTGGGTACACCTGAACTCCCTGGGGGAGCCTTTACGCAACCCCACACTCAACAGGACTCTGCGTCTTCACTCTTTCCTAACAACCCTAAACATAACCCTAACCGCAACAAGAAGCTGAACCCGAGTTAGACCCGAAAAAACACGTACGGTGCCACTTTCTGCCATCCAAAAGTGCTCTCAGCGGAAGCCTTTGGGTACACCTGAACTCCCTGGGGGAGCCTTTACGCAACCCCACACTCAACAGGACTCTGCGTCTTCACTCTTTCCTAACAACCCTAAACATAACCCTAACCGGAACAAGAAGCTGAACCCGAGTTAGACCCGAAAAAACACGTACGGTGCCACTTTCTGCCGTCAAAAAGTGCTCTCAGCGGAAGCCTTTGGGTACACCTGAACTCCCTGGGGGAGCCTTTACGCAACCCCACACTCAACAGGACTCTGCGTCTTCACTCTTTCCTAACAACCCTAAACATAACCCTAACCGCAACAAGAAGCTGAACCCGAGTTAGACCCGAAAAAACACGGACGGTGCCACTTTCTGCCATCAAAAAGTGCTCTCAGCGGAAGCCTTTGGGTACACCTGAACTCCCTGGGGGAGCCTTTACGCAACCCCACACTCAACAGGACTCTGCGTCTTCACTCTTTCCTAACAACCCTAAACATAACCCTAACCGCAACAAGAAGCTGAACCCGAGTTAGACCCGAAAAAACACGTACGGTGCCACTTTCTGCCATCAAAAAGTGCTCTCAGCGGAAGCCTTTGGGTACACCTGAACTCCCTGGGGGAGCCTTTACGCAACCCCACACTCAACAGGACTCTGCGTCTTCACTCTTTCCTAACAACCCTAAACATAACCCTAACCGCAACAAGAAGCTGAACCCGAGTTAGACCCGAAAAAACACGGACGGTGCCACTTTCTGCCATCAAAAAGTGCTCTCAGCGGAAGCCTTTGGGTACACCTGAACTCCCTGGGGGAGCCTTTACGCAACCCCACACTCAACAGGACTCTGCGTCTTCACTCTTTCCTAACAACCCTAAACATAACCCTAACCGCAACAAGAAGCTGAACCCGAGTTAGACCCGAAAAAACACGTACGGTGCCACTTTCTGCCATCAAAAAGTGCTCTCAGCGGAAGCCTTTGGGTACACCTGAACTCCCTGGGGGAGCCTTTACGCAACCCCACACTCAACAGGACTCTGCGTCTTCACTCTTTCCTAACAACCCTAAACATAACCCTAACCGCAACAAGAAGCTGAACCCGAGTTAGACCCGAAAAAACACGTACGGTGCCACTTTCTGCCATCAAAAAGTGCTCTCAGCGGAAGCCTTTGGGTACACCTGAACTCCCTGGGGGAGCCTTTACGCAACCCCACACTCAACAGGACTCTGCGTCTTCACTCTTTCCTAACAACCCTAAACATAACCCTAACCGCAACAAGAAGCTGAACCCGAGTTAGACCCGAAAAAACACGTACGGTGCCACTTTCTGCCATCCAAAAGTGCTCTCAGCGGAAGCCTTTGGGTACACCTGAACTCCCTGGGGGAGCCTTTACGCAACCCCACACTCAACAGGACTCTGCGTCTTCACTCTTTCTAACTACCCTAAACATAACCCTAACCGCAACAAGAAGCTGAACCCGAGTTAGACCCGAAAAAACACGTACGGTGCCACTTTCTGCCGTCAAAAAGTGCTCTCAGCGGAAGCCTTTGGGTACACCTGAACTCCCTGGGGGAGCCTTTACGCAACCCCACACTCAACAGGACTCTGCGTCTTCACTCTTTCCTAACAACCCTAAACATAACCCTAACCGCAACAAGAAGCTGAACCCGAGTTAGACCCGAAAAAACACGTACGGTGCCACTTTCTGCCATCAAAAAGTGCTCTCAGCGGAAGCCTTTGGGTACACCTGAACTCCCTGGGGGAGCCTTTACGCAACCCCACACTCAACAGGACTCTGAGTCTTCACTCTTTCCTAACAACCCTAAACATAACCCTAACCGCAACAAGAAGCTCAACCCGAGTTAGACCCGAAAAAACACGTACGGTGCCACTTTCTGCCATCAAAAAGTGCTCTCAGCGGAAGCCTTTGGGTACACCTGAACTCCCTGGGGGAGCCTTTACGCAACCCCACACTCAACGGGACTCTGCGTCTTCACTCTTTCCTAACAACCCTAAACATAACCCTAACCGCAACAAGAAGCTGAACCCGAGTTAGACCCGAAAAAACACGTACGGTGCCACTTTCTGCCATCAAAAAGTGCTCTGAGCGGAAGCCTTTGGGTACACCTGAACTCCCTGGGGGAGCCTTTACGCAACCCCACACTCAACAGGACTCTGCGTCTTCACTCTTTCCTAACAACCCTAAACATAACCCTAACCGCAACAAGAAGCTGAACCCGAGTTAGACCCGAAAAAGCACGTACGGTGCCACTTTCTGCCATCAAAAAGTGCTCTCAGCGGAAGCCTTTGGGTACACCTGAACTCCCTGGGGGAGCCTTTACGCAACCCCACACTCAACAGGACTTTGCGTCTTCACTCTTTCCTAACAACCCTAAACATAACCCTAACCGCAACAAGAAGCTGAACCCGAGTTAGACGCGAAAAAACACGTACGGTGCCACTTTCTGCCATCAAAAAGTGCTCTCAGCGGAAGCCTTTGGGTACACCTGAACTCCCTGGGGGAGCCTTTACGCAACCCCACACTCAACAGGACTCTGCGTCTTCACTCTTTCCTAACAACCCTAAACATAACCCTAACCGCAACAAGAAGCTGAACCCGAGTTAGACCCGAAAAAACACGTACGGTGCCACTTTCTGCCATCAAAAAGTGCTCTCAGCGGAAGCCTTTGGGTACACCTGAACTCCCTGGGGGAGCCTTTACGCAACCCCACACTCAACAGGACTCTGAGTCTTCACTCTTTCCTAACAACCCTAAACATAACCCTAACCGCAACAAGAAGCTGAACCCGAGTTAGACCCGAAAAAACACGTACGGTGCCACTTTCTGCCATCCAAAAGTGCTCTCAGCGGAAGCCTTTGGGTACACCTGAACTCCCTGGGGGAGCCTTTACGCAACCCCACACTCAACAGGACTCTGCGTCTTCACTCTTTCCTAACAACCCTAAACATAACCCTAACCGCAACAAGAAGCTGAACCCGAGTTAGACCCGAAAAAACACGTACGGTGCCACTTTCTGCCATCAAAAAGTGCTCTCAGCGGAAGCCTTTGGGTACACCTGAACTCCCTGGGGGAGCCTTTACGCAACCCCACACTCAACAGGACTCTGCGTCTTCACTCTTTCCTAACAACCCTAAACATAACCCTAACCGCAACAAGAAGCTGAACCCGAGTTAGACCCGAAAAAACACGTACGGTGCCACTTTCTGCCATCAAAAAGTGCTCTCAGCGGAAGCCTTTGGGTACACCTGAACTCCCTGGGGGAGCCTTTACGCAACCCCACACTCAACAGGACTCTGCGTCTTCACTCTTTCCTAACAACCCTAAACATAACCCTAACCGCAACAAGAAGCTGAACCCGAGTTAGACCCGAAAAAACACGTACGGTGCCACTTTCTGCCATCAAAAAGTGCTCTGAGCGGAAGCCTTTGGGTACACCTGAACTCCCTGGGGGAGCCTTTACGCAACCCCACACTCAACAGGACTCTGCGTCTTCACTCTTTCCTAACAACCCTAAACATAACCCTAACCACAACAAGAAGCTGAACCCGAGTTAGACCCGAAAAAGCACGTACGGTGCCACTTTCTGCCATCAAAAAGTGCTCTCAGCGGAAGCCTTTGGGTACACCTGAACTCCCTGGGGGAGCCTTTACGCAACCCCACACTCAACAGGACTTTGCGTCTTCACTCTTTCCTAACAACCCTAAACATAACCCTAACCGCAACAAGAAGCTGAACCCGAGTTAGACGCGAAAAAACACGTACGGTGCCACTTTCTGCCATCAAAAAGTGCTCTCAGCGGAAGCCTTTGGGTACACCTGAACTCCCTGGGGGAGCCTTTACGCAACCCCACACTCAACAGGACTCTGCGTCTTCACTCTTTCCTAACAACCCTAAACATAACCCTAACCGCAACAAGAAGCTGAACCCGAGTTAGACCCGAAAAAACACGTACGGTGCCACTTTCTGCCATCAAAAAGTGCTCTCAGCGGAAGCCTTTGGGTACACCTGAACTCCCTGGGGGAGCCTTTACGCAACCCCACACTCAACAGGACTCTGAGTCTTCACTCTTTCCTAACAACCCTAAACATAACCCTAACCGCAACAAGAAGCTGAACCCGAGTTAGACCCGAAAAAACACGTACGGTGCCACTTTCTGCCATCCAAAAGTTCTCTCAGCGGAAGCCTTTGGGTACACCTGAACTCCCTGGGGGAGCCTTTACGCAACCCCACACTCAACAGGACTCTGCGTCTTCACTCTTTCCTAACAACCCTAAACATAACCCTAACCGCAACAAGAAGCTGAACCCGAGTTAGACCCGAAAAAACACGTACGGTGCCACTTTCTGCCATCAAAAAGTGCTCTCAGCGGAAGCCTTTGGGTACACCTGAACTCCCTGGGGGAGCCTTTACGCAACCCCACACTCAACAGGACTCTGCGTCTTCACTCTTTCCTAACAACCCTAAACATAACCCTAACCGCAACAAGAAGCTGAACCCGAGTTAGACCCGAAAAAACACGTACGGTGCCACTTTCTGCCATCAAAAAGTGCTCTCAGCGGAAGCCTTTGGGTACACCTGAACTCCCTGGGGGAGCCTTTACGCAACCCCACACTCAACAGGACTCTGCGTCTTCACTCTTTCCTAACAACCCTAAACATAACCCTAACCGCAACAAGAAGCTGAACCCGAGTTAGACCCGAAAAAACACGTACGGTGCCACTTTCTGCCATCCAAAAGTGCTCTCAGCGGAAGCCTTTGGGTACACCTGAACTCCCTGGGGGAGCCTTTACGCAACCCCACACTCAACAGGACTCTGCGTCTTCACTCTTTCCTAACAACCCTAAACATAACCCTAACCGCAACAAGAAGCTGAACCCGAGTTAGACCCGAAAAATCACATACGGTGCCACTTTCTGCCATCAAAAAGTGCTCTCAGCGGAAGCCTTTGGGTACACCTGAACTCCCTGGGGGAGCCTTTACGCAACCCCACACTCAACAGGACTCTGCGTCTTCACTCTTTCCTAACAACCCTAAACATAACCCTAACCGCAACAAGAAGCTGAACCCGAGTTAGACCCGAAAAAACACGTACGGTGCCACTTTCTGCCGTCAAAAAGTGCTCTCAGCGGAAGCCTTTGGGTACACCTGAACTCCCTGGGGGAGCCTTTACGCAACCCCACACTCAACAGGACTCTGCGTCTTCACTCTTTCCTAACAACCCTAAACATAACCCTAACCGCAACAAGAAGCTGAACCCGAGTTAGACCCGAAAAAACACGTACGGTGCCACTTTCTGCCATCAAAAAGTGCTCTCAGCGGAAGCCTTTGGGTACACCTGAACTCCCTGGGGGAGCCTTTACGCAACCCCACACTCAACAGGACTCTGCGTCTTCACTCTTTCCTAACAACCCTAAACATAACCCTAACCGCAACAAGAAGCTGAACCCGAGTTAGACCCGAAAAAACACGTACGGTGCCACTTTCTGCCATCCAAAAGTGCTCTCAGCGGAAGCCTTTGGGTACACCTGAACTCCCTGGGGGAGCCTTTACGCAACCCCACACTCAACAGGACTCTGCGTCTTCACTCTTTCCTAACAACCCTAAACATAACCCTAACCGCAACAAGAAGCTGAACCCGAGTTAGACCCGAAAAAACACGTACGGTGCCACTTTCTGCCATCCAAAAGTGCTCTCAGCGGAAGCCTTTGGGTACACCTGAACTCCCTGGGGGAGCCTTTACGCAACCCCACACTCAACAGGACTCTGCGTCTTCACTCTTTCCTAACAACCCTAAACATAACCCTAACCGCAACAAGAAGCTGAACCCGAGTTAGACCCGAAAAAGCACGTACGGTGCCACTTTCTGCCGTCAAAAAGTGCTCTCAGCGGAAGCCTTTGGGTACACCTGAACTCCCTGGGGGAGCCTTTACGCAACCCCACACTCAACAGGACTCTGCGTCTTCACTCTTTCCTAACAACCCTAAACATAACCCTAACCGGAACAAGAAGCTGAACCCGAGTTAGACCCGAAAAAACACGTACGGTGCCACTTTCTGCCATCCAAAAGTGCTCTCAGCGGAAGCCTTTGGGTACACCTGAACTCCCTGGGGGAGCCTTTATGCAACCCCACACTCAACAGGACTCTGCGTCTTCACTCTTTCCTAACAACCCTAAACATAACCCTAACCGCAACAAGAAGCTGAACCCGAGTTAGACCCGAAAAAACACGGACGGTGCCACTTTCTGCCATCAAAAAGTGCTCTCAGCGGAAGCCTTTGGGTACACCTGAACTCCCTGGGGGAGCCTTTACGCAACCCCACACTCAACAGGACTCTGCGTCTTCACTCTTTCCTAACAACCCTAAACATAACCCTAACCGCAACAAGAAGCTGAACCCGAGTTAGACCCGAAAAAACACGTACGGTGCCACTTTCTGCCATCAAAAAGTGCTCTCAGCGGAAGCCTTTGGGTACACCTGAACTCCCTGGGGGAGCCTTTACGCAACCCCACACTCAACAGGACTCTGCGTCTTCACTCTTTCCTAACAACCCTAAACATAACCCTAACCGCAACAAGAAGCTGAACCCGAGTTAGACCCGAAAAAACACGTACGGTGCCACTTTCTGCCATCCAAAAGTGCTCTCAGCGGAAGCCTTTGGGTACACCTGAACTCCCTGGGGGAGCCTTTACGCAACCCCACACTCAACAGGACTCTGCGTCTTCACTCTTTCCTAACAACCCTAAACATAACCCTAACCGCAACAAGAAGCTGAACCCGAGTTAGACCCGAAAAATCACATACGGTGCCACTTTCTGCCATCAAAAAGTGCTCTCAGCGGAAGCCTTTGGGTACACCTGAACTCCCTGGGGGAGCCTTTACGCAACCCCACACTCAACAGGACTCTGCGTCTTCACTCTTTCCTAACAACCCTAAACATAACCCTAACCGCAACAAGAAGCTGAACCCGAGTTAGACCCGAAAAAACACGTACGGTGCCACTTTCTGCCGTCAAAAAGTGCTCTCAGCGGAAGCCTTTGGGTACACCTGAACTCCCTGGGGGAGCCTTTACGCAACCCCACACTCAACAGGACTCTGCGTCTTCACTCTTTCCTAACAACCCTAAACATAACCCTAACCGCAACAAGAAGCTGAACCCGAGTTAGACCCGAAAAAACACGTACGGTGCCACTTTCTGCCATCCAAAAGTGCTCTCAGCGGAAGCCTTTGGGTACACCTGAACTCCCTGGGGGAGCCTTTACGCAACCCCACACTCAACAGGACTCTGCGTCTTCACTCTTTCCTAACAACCCTAAACATAACCCTAACCGCAACAAGAAGCTGAACCCGAGTTAGACCCGAAAAAACACGTACGGTGCCACTTTCTGCCATCCAAAAGTGCTCTCAGCGGAAGCCTTTGGGTACACCTGAACTCCCTGGGGGAGCCTTTACGCAACCCCACACTCAACAGGACTCTGCGTCTTCACTCTTTCCTAACAACCCTAAACATAACCCTAACCGCAACAAGAAGCTGAACCCGAGTTAGACCCGAAAAAACACGTACGGTGCCACTTTCTGCCATCCAAAAGTGCTCTCAGCGGAAGCCTTTGGGTACACCTGAACTCCCTGGGGGAGCCTTTACGCAACCCCACACTCAACAGGACTCTGCGTCTTCACTCTTTCCTAACAACCCTAAACATAACCCTAACCGCAACAAGAAGCTGAACCCGAGTTAGACCCGAAAAAGCACGTACGGTGCCACTTTCTGCCGTCAAAAAGTGCTCTCAGCGGAAGCCTTTGGGTACACCTGAACTCCCTGGGGGAGCCTTTACGCAACCCCACACTCAACAGGACTCTGCGTCTTCACTCTTTCCTAACAACCCTAAACATAACCCTAACCGGAACAAGAAGCTGAACCCGAGTTAGACCCGAAAAAACACGTACGGTGCCACTTTCTGCCATCCAAAAGTGCTCTCAGCGGAAGCCTTTGGGTACACCTGAACTCCCTGGGGGAGCCTTTATGCAACCCCACACTCAACAGGACTCTGCGTCTTCACTCTTTCCTAACAACCCTAAACATAACCCTAACCGCAACAAGAAGCTGAACCCGAGTTAGACCCGAAAAAACACGGACGGTGCCACTTTCTGCCATCAAAAAGTGCTCTCAGCGGAAGCCTTTGGGTACACCTGAACTCCCTGGGGGAGCCTTTACGCAACCCCACACTCAACAGGACTCTGCGTCTTCACTCTTTCCTAACAACCCTAAACATAACCCTAACCGCAACAAGAAGCTCAACCCGAGTTAGACCCGAAAAAACACGTACGGTGCCACTTTCTGCCGTCAAAAAGTGCTCTCAGCGGAAGCCTTTGGGTACACCTGAACTCCCTGGGGGAGCCTTTACGCAACCCCACACTCAACAGGACTCTGCGTCTTCACTCTTTCCTAACAACCCTAAACATAACCCTAACCGGAACAAGAAGCTGAACCCGAGTTAGACCCGAAAAAACACGTACGGTGCCACTTTCTGCCATCCAAAAGTGCTCTCAGCGGAAGCCTTTGGGTACACCTGAACTCCCTGGGGGAGCCTTTACGCAACCCCACACTCAACAGGACTCTGCGTCTTCACTCTTTCCTAACAACCCTAAACATAACCCTAACCGCAACAAGAAGCTGAACCCGAGTTAGACCCGAAAAAACACGTACGGTGCCACTTTCTGCCATCAAAAAGTGCTCTCAGCGGAAGCCTTTGGGTACACCTGAACTCCCTGGGGGAGCCTTTACGCAACCCCACACTCAACAGGACTCTGCGTCTTCACTCTTTCCTAACAACCCTAAACATAACCCTAACCGGAACAAGAAGCTCAACCCGAGTTAGACCCGAAAAAACACGTACGGTGCCACTTTCTGCCGTCAAAAAGTGCTCTCAGCGGAAGCCTTTGGGTACACCTGAACTCCCTGGGGGAGCCTTTACGCAACCCCACACTCAACAGGACTCTGCATCTTCACTCTTTCCTAACAACCCTAAACATAACCCTAACCGCAACAAGAAGCTGAACCCGAGTTAGACCCGAAAAAACACGTACGGTGCCACTTTCTGCCATCAAAAAGTGCTCTCAGCGGAAGCCTTTGGGTACACCTGAACTCCCTGGGGGAGCCTTTACGCAACCCCACACTCAACAGGACTCTGCGTCTTCACTCTTTCCTAACAACCCTAAACATAACCCTAACCGCAACAAGAAGCTCAACCCGAGTTAGACCCGAAAAAAAACGTACGCTGCCACTTTCTGCCATCAAAAACTCCTCTCAGCGGAAGCCTTTGGGTACACCTGAACTCCCTGGGGGAGCCTTTACGCAACCCCACACTCAACAGGACTCTGAGTCTTCACTCTTTCCTAACAACCCTAAACATAACCCTAACCGCAACAAGAAGCTGAACCCGAGTTAGACCCGAAAAAACACGTACGGTGCCACTTTCTGCCATCCAAAAGTGCTCTCAGCGGAAGCCTTTGGGTACACCTGAACTCCCTGGGGGAGCCTTTACGCAACCCCACACTCAACAGGACTCTGCGTCTTCACTCTTTCCTAACAACCCTAAACATAACCCTAACCGCAACAAGAAGCTGAACCCGAGTTAGACCCGAAAAAACACGTACGGTGCCACTTTCTGCCGTCAAAAAGTGCTCTCAGCGGAAGCCTTTGGGTACACCTGAACTCCCTGGGGGAGCCTTTACGCAACCCCACACTCAACAGGACTCTGCGTCTTCACTCTTTCCTAACAACCCTAAACATAACCCTAACCGCAACAAGAAGCTGAACCCGAGTTAGACCCGAAAAAACACGTACGGTGCCACTTTCTGCCATCAAAAAGTGCTCTCAGCGGAAGCCTTTGGGTACACCTGAACTCCCTGGGGGAGCCTTTACGCAACCCCACACTCAACAGGACTCTGCGTCTTCACTCTTTCCTAACAACCCTAAACATAACCCTAACCGCAACAAGAAGCTGAACCCGAGTTAGACCCGAAAAAACACGTACGGTGCCACTTTCTGCCATCAAAAAGTGCTCTCAGCGGAAGCCTTTGGGTACACCTGAACTCCCTGGGGGAGCCTTTACACAACCCCACACTCAACAGGACTCTGCGTCTTCACTCTTTCCTAACAACCCTAAACATAACCCTAACCGCAACAAGAAGCTGAACCCGAGTTAGACCCGAAAAAACACGTACGGTGCCACTTTCTGCCATCAAAAAGTGCTCTCAGCGGAAGCCTTTGGGTACACCTGAACTCCCTGGGGGAGCCTTTACGCAACCCCACACTCAACAGGACTCTGCGTCTTCACTCTTTCCTAACAACCCTAAACATAACCCTAACCGCAACAAGAAGCTGAACCCGAGTTAGACCCGAAAAAACACGTACGGTGCCACTTTCTGCCATCAAAAAGTGCTCTCAGCGGAAGCCTTTGGGTACACCTGAACTCCCTGGGGGAGCCTTTACGCAACCCCACACTCAACAGGACTCTGCGTCTTCACTCTTTCCTAACAACCCTAAACATAACCCTAACCGCAACAAGAAGCTCAACCCGAGTTAGACCCGAAAAAACACGTACGGTGCCACTTTCTGCCGTCAAAAAGTGCTCTCAGCGGAAGCCTTTGGGTACACCTGAACTCCCTGGAGGAGCCTTTACGCAACCCCACACTCAACAGGACTCTGCGTCTTCACTCTTTCCTAACAACCCTAAACATAACCCTAACCGCAACAAGAAGCTGAACCCGAGTTAGACCCGAAAAAACACGTACGGTGCCACTTTCTGCCATCAAAAAGTGCTCTCAGCGGAAGCCTTTGGGTACACCTGAACTCCCTGGGGGAGCCTTTACGCAACCCCACACTCAACAGGACTCTGCGTCTTCACTCTTTCCTAACAACCCTAAACATAACCCTAACCGCAACAAGAAGCTGAACCCGAGTTAGACCCGAAAAAACACGGACGGTGCCACTTTCTGCCATCAAAAAGTGCTCTCAGCGGAAGCCTTTGGGTACACCTGAACTCCCTGGAGGAGCCTTTACGCAACCCCACACTCAGCAGGACTCTGCGTCTTCACTCTTTCCTAACAACCCTAAACATAACCCTAACCACAACAAGAAGCTGAACCCGAGTTAGACCCGAAAAAACACGTACGGTGCCACTTTCTGCCGTCAAAAAGTGCTCTCAGCGGAAGCCTTTGGGTACACCTGAACTCCCTGGGGGAGCCTTTACGCAACCCCACACTCAACAGGACTCTGCGTCTTCACTCTTTCCTAACAACCCTAAACATAACCCTAACCGCAACAAGAAGCTGAACCCGAGTTAGACCCGAAAAAACACGTACGGTGCCACTTTCTGCCATCAAAAAGTGCTCTCAGCGGAAGCCTTTGGGTACACCTGAACTCCCTGGGGGAGCCTTTACGCAACCCCACACTCAACAGGACTCTGCGTCTTCACTCTTTCCTAACAACCCTAAACATAACCCTAACCGCAACAAGAAGCTGAACCCGAGTTAGACCCGAAAAAACACGTACGGTGCCACTTTCTGCCATCAAAAAGTGCTCTCAGCGGAAGCCTTTGGGTACACCTGAACTCCCTGGGGGAGCCTTTACGCAACCCCACACTCAACAGGACTCTGCGTCTTCACTCTTTCCTAACAACCCTAAACATAACCCTAACCGCAACAAGAAGCTGAACCCGAGTTAGACCCGAAAAAACACGTACGGTGCCACTTTCTGCCATCAAAAAGTGCTCTCAGCGGAAGCCTTTGGGTACACCTGAACTCCCTGGGGGAGCCTTTACGCAACCCCACACTCAACAGGACTCTGCGTCTTCACTCTTTCCTAACAACCCTAAACATAACCCTAACCGCAACAAGAAGCTGAACCCGAGTTAGACCCGAAAAAACACGTACGGTGCCACTTTCTGCCATCCAAAAGTGCTCTCAGCGGAAGCCTTTGGGTACACCTGAACTCCCTGGGGGAGCCTTTATGCAACCCCACACTCAACAGGACTCTGCGTCTTCACTCTTTCCTAACAACCCTAAACATAACCCTAACCGCAACAAGAAGCTGAACCCGAGTTAGACCCGAAAAAACACGTACGGTGCCACTTTCTGCCGTCAAAAAGTGCTCTCAGCGGAAGCCTTTGGGTACACCTGAACTCCCTGGGGGAGCCTTTACGCAACCCCACACTCAACAGGACTCTGCGTCTTCACTCTTTCCTAACAACCCTAAACATAACCCTAACCGCAACAAGAAGCTGAACCCGAGTTAGACCCGAAAAAACACGTACGGTGCCACTTTCTGCCGTCAAAAAGTGCTCTCAGCGGAAGCCTTTGGGTACACCTGAACTCCCTGGGGGAGCCTTTACGCAACCCCACACTCAACAGGACTCTGCGTCTTCACTCTTTCCTAACAACCCTAAACATAACCCTAACCGCAACAAGAAGCTGAACCCGAGTTAGACCCGAAAAAACACGTACGGTGCCACTTTCTGCCATCCAAAAGTGCTCTCAGCGGAAGCCTTTGGGTACACCTGAACTCCCTGGGGGAGCCTTTACGCAACCCCACACTCAACAGGACTCTGCGTCTTCACTCTTTCCTAACAACCCTAAACATAACCCTAACCGCAACAAGAAGCTGAACCCGAGTTAGACCCGAAAAAACACGTACGGTGCCACTTTCTGCCATCAAAAAGTGCTCTCAGCGGAAGCCTTTGGGTACAGCTGAACTCCCTGGGGGAGCCTTTACGCAACCCCACACTCAACAGGACTCTGCGTCTTCACTCTTTCCTAACAACCCTAAACATAACCCTAACCGGAACAAGAAGCTCAACCCGAGTTAGACCCGAAAAAACACGTACGGTGCCACTTTCTGCCGTCAAAAAGTGCTCTCAGCGGAAGCCTTTGGGTACACCTGAACTCCCTGGGGGAGCCTTTACGCAACCCCACACTCAACAGGACTCTGCATCTTCACTCTTTCCTAACAACCCTAAACATAACCCTAACCGCAACAAGAAGCTGAACCCGAGTTAGACCCGAAAAAACACGTACGGTGCCACTTTCTGCCATCAAAAAGTGCTCTCAGCGGAAGCCTTTGGGTACACCTGAACTCCCTGGGGGAGCCTTTACGCAACCCCACACTCAACAGGACTCTGCGTCTTCACTCTTTCCTAACAACCCTAAACATAACCCTAACCGCAACAAGAAGCTGAACCCGAGTTAGACCCGAAAAAACACGTACGCTGCCACTTTCTGCCATCAAAAAGTGCTCTCAGCGGAAGCCTTTGGGTACACCTGAACTCCCTGGGGGAGCCTTTACGCAACCCCACACTCAACAGGACTCTGAGTCTTCACTCTTTCCTAACAACCCTAAACATAACCCTAACCGCAACAAGAAGCTGAACCCGAGTTAGACCCGAAAAAACACGTACGGTGCCACTTTCTGCCATCAAAAAGTGCTCTCAGCGGAAGCCTTTGGGTACACCTGAACTCCCTGGGGGAGCCTTTACGCAACCCCACACTCAACAGGACTCTGCGTCTTCACTCTTTCCTAACAACCCTAAACATAACCTTAACCGCAACAAGAAGCTGAACCCGAGTTAGACCCGAAAAATCACATACGGTGCCACTTTCTGCCATCCAAAAGTGCTCTCAGCGGAAGCCTTTGGGTACACCTGAACTCCCTGCGGGAGCCTTTACGCAACCCCACACTCAACAGGACTCTGCGTCTTCACTCTTTCCTAACAACCCTAAACATAACCCTAACCGCAACAAGAAGCTGAACCCGAGTTAGACCCGAAAAAACACGTACGGTGCCACTTTCTGCCATCAAAAAGTGCTCTCAGCGGAAGCCTTTGGGTACACCTGAACTCCCTGGGGGAGCCTTTACGCAACCCCACACTCAACAGGACTCTGCGTCTTCACTCTTTCCTAACAACCCTAAACATAACCCTAACCGCAACAAGAAGCTGAACCCGAGTTAGACCCGAAAAAACACGTACGGTGCCACTTTCTGCCATCCAAAAGTGCTCTCAGCGGAAGCCTTTGGGTACACCTGAACTCCCTGGGGGAGCCTTTACGCAACCCCACACTCAACAGGACTCTGCGTCTTCACTCTTTCCTAACAACCCTAAACATAACCCTAACCGCAACAAGAAGCTCAACCCGAGTTAGACCCGAAAAAACACGTACGGTGCCACTTTCTGCCATCAAAAAGTGCTCTCAGCGGAAGCCTTTGGGTACACCTGAACTCCCTGGGGGAGCCTTTACGCAACCCCACACTCAACAGGACTCTGCGTCTTCACTCTTTCCTAACAACCCTAAACATAACCCTAACCGCAACAAGAAGCTCAACCCGAGTTAGACCCGAAAAAACACGTACGGTGCCACTTTCTGCCATCAAAACGTGCTCTCAGCGGAAGCCTTTGGGTACACCTGAACTCCCTGGGGGAGCCTTTACGCAACCCCACACTCAACAGGACTCTGCGTCTTCACCCTTTCCTAACAACCCTAAACATAACCCTAACCGCAACAAGAAGCTGAACCCGAGTTAGACCCGAAAAAACACGTACGGTGCCACTTTCTGCCGTCAAAAAGTGCTCTCAGCGGAAGCCTTTGGGTACACCTGAACTCCCTGGGGGAGCCTTTACGCAACCCCACACTCAACAGGACTCTGCGTCTTCACTCTTTCCTAACAACCCTAAACATAACCCTAACCGCAACAAGAAGCTGAACCCGAGTTAGACCCGAAAAAACACGTACGGTGCCACTTTCTGCCATCAAAAAGTGCTCTCAGCGGAAGCCTTTGGGTACACCTGAACTCCCTGGGGGAGCCTTTACGCAACCCCACACTCAACAGGACTCTGCGTCTTCACTCTTTCCTAACAACCCTAAACATAACCCTAACCGCAACAAGAAGCTGAACCCGAGTTAGACCCGAAAAAACACGTACGGTGCCACTTTCTGCCATCAAAAAGTGCTCTCAGCGGAAGCCTTTGGGTACACCTGAACTCCCTGGAGGAGCCTTTACGCAACCCCACACTCAGCAGGACTCTGCGTCTTCACTCTTTCCTAACAACCCTAAACATAACCCTAACCGCAACAAGAAGCTGAACCCGAGTTAGACCCGAAAAAACACGTACGGTGCCACTTTCTGCCGTCAAAAAGTGCTCTCAGCGGAAGCCTTTGGGTACACCTGAACTCCCTGGGGGAGCCTTTACGCAACCCCACACTCAACAGGACTCTGCGTCTTCACTCTTTCCTAACAACCCTAAACATAACCCTAACCGCAACAAGAAGCTGAACCCGAGTTAGACCCGAAAAAACACGTACAGTGCCACTTTCTGCCATCAAAAAGTGCTCTCAGCGGAAGCCTTTGGGTACACCTGAACTCCCTGGGGGAGCCTTTACGCAACCCCACACTCAACAGGACTCTGCGTCTTCACTCTTTCCTAACAACCCTAAACATAACCCTAACCGCAACAAGAAGCTGAACCCGAGTTAGACCCGAAAAAACACGTACGGTGCCACTTTCTGCCATCCAAAAGTGCTCTCAGCGGAAGCCTTTGGGTACACCTGAACTCCCTGGGGGAGCCTTTACGCAACCCCACACTCAACAGGACTCTGCGTCTTCACTCTTTCCTAACAACCCTAAACATAACCCTAACCGCAACAAGAAGCTGAACCCGAGTTAGACCCGAAAAAACACGTACGGTGCCACTTTCTGCCATCCAAACGTGCTCTCAGCGGAAGCCTTTGGGTACACCTGAACTCCCTGGGGGAGCCTTTACGCAACCCCACACTCAACAGGACTCTGCGTCTTCACTCTTTCCTAACAACCCTAAACATAACCCTAACCGCAACAAGAAGCTGAACCCGAGTTAGACCCGAAAAAACACGTACGGTGCCACTTTCTGCCATCAAAAAGTGCTCTCAGCAGAAGCCTTTGGGTACACCTGAACTCCCTGGGGGAGCCTTTACGCAACCCCACACTCAACAGGACTCTGCGTCTTCACTCTTTCCTAACAACCCTAAACATAACCCTAACCGCAACAAGAAGCTGAACCCGAGTTAGACCCGAAAAAACACGTACGGTGCCACTTTCTGCCATCAAAAAGTGCTCTCAGCGGAAGCCTTTGGGTACACCTGAACTCCCTGGGGGAGCCTTTACGCAACCCCACACTCAACAGGACTCTGCGTCTTCACTCTTTCCTAACAACCCTAAACATAACCCTAACCGCAACAAGAAGCTGAACCCGAGTTAGACCCGAAAAAACACGTACGGTGCCACTTTCTGCCGTCAAAAAGTGCTCTCAGCGGAAGCCTTTGGGTACACCTGAACTCCCTGGGGGAGCCTTTACGCAACCCCACACTCAACAGGACTCTGCGTCTTCACTCTTTCCTAACAACCCTAAACATAACCCTAACCGCAACAAGAAGCTGAACCCGAGTTAGACCCGAAAAAACACGTACGGTGCCACTTTCTGCCGTCAAAAAGTGCTCTCAGCGGAAGCCTTTGGGTACACCTGAACTCCCTGGGGGAGCCTTTACGCAACCCCACACTCAACAGGACTCTGCGTCTTCACTCTTTCCTAACAACCCTAAACATAACCCTAACCGCAACAAGAAGCTGAACCCGAGTTAGACCCGAAAAAACACGTACGGTGCCACTTTCTGCCATCAAAAAGTGCTCTCAGCGGAAGCCTTTGGGTACACCTGAACTCCCTGGGGGAGCCTTTACGCAACCCCACACTCAACAGGACTCTGCGTCTTCACTCTTTCCTAACAACCCTAAACATAACCCTAACCGCAACAAGAAGCTGAACCCGAGTTAGACCCGAAAAAACACGTACGGTGCCACTTTCTGCCATCAAAAAGTGCTCTCAGCGGAAGCCTTTGGGTACACCTGAACTCCCTGGGGGAGCCTTTACGCAACCCCACACTCAACAGGACTCTGAGTCTTCACTCTTTCCTAACAACCCTAAACATAACCCTAACCGCAACAAGAAGCTCAACCCGAGTTAGACCCGAAAAAACACGTACGGTGCCACTTTCTGCCATCAAAAAGTGCTCTCAGCGGAAGCCTTTGGGTACACCTGAACTCCCTGGGGGAGCCTTTACGCAACCCCACACTCAACGGGACTCTGCGTCTTCACTCTTTCCTAACAACCCTAAACATAACCCTAACCGGAACAAGAAGCTGAACCCGAGTTAGACCCGAAAAAACACGTACGGTGCCACTTTCTGCCATCAAAAAGTGCTCTCAGCGGAAGCCTTTGGGTACACCTGAACTCCCTGGGGGAGCCTTTACGCAACCCCACACTCAACAGGACTCTGCGTCTTCACTCTTTCCTAACAACCCTAAACATAACCCTAACCGCAACAAGAAGCTGAACCCGAGTTAGACCCGAAAAAACACGTACGGTGCCACTTTCTGCCATCAAAAAGTGCTCTCAGCGGAAGCCTTTGGGTACACCTGAACTCCCTGGGGGAGCCTTTACGCAACCCCACACTCAACAGGACTCTGCGTCTTCACTCTTTCCTAACAACCCTAAACATAACCCTAACCGCAACAAGAAGCTGAACCCGAGTTAGACCCGAAAAAACACGGACGGTGCCACTTTCTGCCATCAAAAAGTGCTCTCAGCGGAAGCCTTTGGGTACACCTGAACTCCCTGGGGGAGCCTTTACGCAACCCCACACTCAACAGGACTCTGCGTCTTCACTCTTTCCTAACAACCCTAAACATAACCCTAACCGCAACAAGAAGCTGAACCCGAGTTAGACCCGAAAAAACACGTACGGTGCCACTTTCTGCCATCAAAAAGTGCTCTCAGCGGAAGCCTTTGGGTACACCTGAACTCCCTGGGGGAGCCTTTACGCAACCCCACACTCAACAGGACTCTGCGTCTTCACTCTTTCCTAACAACCCTAAACATAACCCTAACCGCAACAAGAAGCTGAACCCGAGTTAGACCCGAAAAAACACGGACGGTGCCACTTTCTGCCGTCAAAAAGTGCTCTCAGCGGAAGCCTTTGGGTACACCTGAACTCCCTGGGGGAGCCTTTACGCAACCCCACACTCAACAGGACTCTGCGTCTTCACTCTTTCCTAACAACCCTAAACATAACCCTAACCGCAACAAGAAGCTGAACCCGAGTTAGACCCGAAAAAACACGTACGGTGCCACTTTCTGCCGTCAAAAAGTGCTCTCAGCGGAAGCCTTTGGGTACACCTGAACTCCCTGGGGGAGCCTTTACGCAACCCCACACTCAACAGGACTCTGCGTCTTCACTCTTTCCTAACAACCCTAAACATAACCCTAACCGCAACAAGAAGCTGAACCCGAGTTAGACCCAAAAAAACACGTACGGTGCCACTTTCTGCCATCAAAAAGTGCTCTCAGCGGAAGCCTTTGGGTACACCTGAACTCCCTGGGGGAGCCTTTACGCAACCCCACACTCAACAGGACTCTGCGTCTTCACTCTTTCCTAACAACCCTAAACATAACCCTAACCGGAACAAGAAGCTGAACGCGAGTTAGACCCGAAAAAACACGTACGGTGCCACTTTCTGCCATCCAAAAGTGCTCTCAGCGGAAGCCTTTGGGTACACCTGAACTCCCTGGGGGAGCCTTTACGCAACCCCACACTCAACAGGACTCTGCGTCTTCACTCTTTCCTAACAACCCTAAACATAACCCTAACCGCAACAAGAAGCTGAACCCGAGTTAGACCCGAAAAAACACGGACGGTGCCACTTTCTGCCATCAAAAAGTGCTCTCAGCGGAAGCCTTTGGGTACACCTGAACTCCCTGGGGGAGCCTTTACGCAACCCCACACTCAACAGGACTCTGCGTCTTCACTCTTTCCTAACAACCCTAAACATAACCCTAACCGCAAAAAGAAGCTGAACCCGAGTTAGACCCGAAAAAACACGGACGGTGCCACTTTCTGCCATCAAAAAGTGCTCTCAGCGGAAGCCTTTGGGTACACCTGAACTCCCTGGGGGAGCCTTTACGCAACCCCACACTCAACGGGACTCTGCGTCTTCACTCTTTCCTAACAACCCTAAACATAACCCTAACCGCAACAAGAAGCTGAACCCGAGTTAGACCCGAAAAAACACGTACGGTGCCACTTTCTGCCATCCAAAAGTGCTCTCAGCGGAAGCCTTTGGGTACACCTGAACTCCCTGGGGGAGCCTTTACGCAACCCCACACTCAACAGGACTCTGCGTCTTCACTCTTTCCTAACAACCCTAAACATAACCCTAACCGCAACAAGAAGCTGAACCCGAGTTAGACCCGAAAAAACACGGACGGTGCCACTTTCTGCCATCCAAAAGTGCTCTCAGCGGAAGCCTTTGGGTACACCTGAACTCCCTGGGGGAGCCTTTACGCAACCCCACACTCAACAGGACTCTGCGTCTTCACTCTTTCCTAACAACCCTAAACATAACCCTAACCGCAACAAGAAGCTGAACCCGAGTTAGACCCGAAAAAACACGTACGGTGCCACTTTCTGCCATCAAAAAGTGCTCTCAGCGGAAGCCTTTGGGTACACCTGAACTCCCTGGGGGAGCCTTTACGCAACCCCACACTCAACAGGACTCTGCGTCTTCACTCTTTCCTAACAACCCTAAACATAACCCTAACCGCAACAAGAAGCTCAACCCGAGTTAGACCCGAAAAAACACGTACGGTGCCACTTTCTGCCATCCAAAAGTGCTCTCAGCGGAAGCCTTTGGGTACACCTGAACTCCCTGGGGGAGCCTTTACGCAACCCCACACTCAACAGGACTCTGCGTCTTCACTCTTTCCTAACAACCCTAAACATAACCCTAACCGCAACAAGAAGCTGAACCCGAGTTAGACCCGA
This sequence comes from Anser anser, assembly GCF_964211835.1. Lineage (NCBI taxonomy): Eukaryota > Metazoa > Chordata > Aves > Anseriformes > Anatidae > Anser > Anser anser. The sequence continues at coordinate 175,933 of NW_028153740.1, forward strand.
AAAAACACGGACGGTGCCACTTTCTGCCATCCAAAAGTGCTCTCAGCGGAAGCCTTTGGGTACACCTGAACTCCCTGGGGGAGCCTTTACGCAACCCCACACTCAACAGGACTCTGCGTCTTCACTCTTTCCTAACAACCCTAAACATAACCCTAACCGCAACAAGAAGCTGAACCCGAGTTAGACCCGAAAAAACACGTACGGTGCCACTTTCTGCCATCCAAAAGTGCTCTCAGCGGAAGCCTTTGGGTACACCTGAACTCCCTGGGGGAGCCTTTACGCAACCCCACACTCAACAGGACTCTGCGTCTTCACTCTTTCCTAACAACCCTAAACATAACCCTAACCGCAACAAGAAGCTGAACCCGAGTTAGACCCGAAAAAACACGTACGGTGCCACTTTCTGCCATCCAAAAGTGCTCTCAGCGGAAGCCTTTGGGTACACCTGAACTCCCTGGGGGAGCCTTTACGCAACCCCACACTCAACAGGACTCTGCGTCTTCACTCTTTCCTAACAACCCTAAACATAACCCTAACCGCAACAAGAAGCTGAACCCGAGTTAGACCCGAAAAAACACGTACGGTGCCACTTTCTGCCATCAAAAAGTGCTCTCAGCGGAAGCCTTTGGGTACACCTGAACTCCCTGGGGGAGCCTTTACGCAACCCCACACTCAACAGGACTCTGAGTCTTCACTCTTTCCTAACAACCCTAAACATAACCCTAACCGGAACAAGAAGCTCAACCCGAGTTAGACCCGAAAAAACACGTACGGTGCCACTTTCTGCCGTCAAAAAGTGCTCTCAGCGGAAGCCTTTGGGTACACCTGAACTCCCTGGGGGAGCCTTTACGCAACCCCACACTCAACAGGACTCTGCGTCTTCACTCTTTCCTAACAACCCTAAACATAACCCTAACAGCAACAAGAAGCTGAACCCGAGTTAGACCCGAAAAAACACGTACGGTGCCACTTTCTGCCATCCAAAAGTGCTCTCAGCGGAAGCCTTTGGGTACACCTGAACTCCCTGGGGGAGCCTTTACGCAACCCCACACTCAACAGGACTCTGAGTCTTCACTCTTTCCTAACAACCCTAAACATAACCCTAACCGCAACAAGAAGCTGAACCCGAGTTAGACCCGAAAAAACACGTACGGTGCCACTTTCTGCCATCAAAAAGTGCTCTCAGCGGAAGCCTTTGGGTACACCTGAACTCCCTGGGGGAGCCTTTACGCAACCCCACACTCAACAGGACTCTGCGTCTTCACTCTTTCCTAACAACCCTAAACATAACCCTAACCGCAACAAGAAGCTGAACCCGAGTTAGACCCGAAAAAACACGGACGGTGCCACTTTCTGCCATCCAAAAGTGCTCTCAGCGGAAGCCTTTGGGTACACCTGAACTCCCTGGGGGAGCCTTTACGCAACCCCACACTCAACAGGACTCTGCGTCTTCACTCTTTCCTAACAACCCTAAACATAACCCTAACCGCAACAAGAAGCTGAACCCGAGTTAGACCCGAAAAAACACGTACGGTGCCACTTTCTGCCATCCAAAAGTGCTCTCAGCGGAAGCCTTTGGGTACACCTGAACTCCCTGGGGGAGCCTTTACGCAACCCCACACTCAACAGGACTCTGCGTCTTCACTCTTTCCTAACAACCCTAAACATAACCCTAACCGGAACAAGAAGCTGAACCCGAGTTAGACCCGAAAAAACACGTACGGTGCCACTTTCTGCCATCAAAAAGTGCTCTCAGCGGAAGCCTTTGGGTACACCTGAACTCCCTGGGGGAGCCTTTACGCAACCCCACACTCAACAGGACTCTGCGTCTTCACTCTTTCCTAACAACCCTAAACATAACCCTAACCGCAACAAGAAGCTGAACCCGAGTTAGACCCGAAAAAACACGTACGGTGCCACTTTCTGCCATCAAAAAGTGCTCTCAGCGGAAGCCTTTGGGTACACCTGAACTCCCTGGGGGAGCCTTTACGCAACCCCACACTCAACAGGACTCTGAGTCTTCACTCTTTCCTAACAACCCTAAACATAACCCTAACCGGAACAAGAAGCTCAACCCGAGTTAGACCCGAAAAAACACGTACGGTGCCACTTTCTGCCGTCAAAAAGTGCTCTCAGCGGAAGCCTTTGGGTACACCTGAACTCCCTGGGGGAGCCTTTACGCAACCCCACACTCAACAGGACTCTGCGTCTTCACTCTTTCCTAACAACCCTAAACATAACCCTAACCGCAACAAGAAGCTCAACCCGAGTTAGACCCGAAAAAACACGTACGGTGCCACTTTCTGCCGTCAAAAAGTGCTCTCAGCGGAAGCCTTTGGGTACACCTGAACTCCCTGGGGGAGCCTTTACGCAACCCCACACTCAACAGGACTCTGCGTCTTCACTCTTTCCTAACAACCCTAAACATAACCCTAACCGCAACAAGAAGCTGAACCCGAGTTAGACCCGAAAAAACACGTACGGTGCCACTTTATGCCATCCAAAAGTGCTCTCAGCGGAAGCCTTTGGGTACACCTGAACTCCCTGGGGGAGCCTTTACGCAACCCCACACTCAACAGGACTCTCCGTCTTCACTCTTTCCTAACAACCCTAAACATAACCCTAACCGCAACAAGAAGCTGAACCCGAGTTAGACCCGAAAAAACACGGACGGTGCCACTTTCTGCCATCCAAAAGTGCTCTCAGCGGAAGCCTTTGGGTACACCTGAACTCCCTGGGGGAGCCTTTACGCAACCCCACACTCAACAGGACTCTGCGTCTTCACTCTTTCCTAACAACCCTAAACATAACCCTAACCGCAACAAGAAGCTGAACCCGAGTTAGACCCGAAAAAACACGTACGGTGCCACTTTCTGCCATCAAAAAGTGCTCTCAGCGGAAGCCTTTGGGTACACCTGAACTCCCTGGGGGAGCCTTTACGCAACCCCACACTCAACAGGACTCTGCGTCTTCACTCTTTCCTAACAACCCTAAACATAACCCTAACCGCAACAAGAAGCTGAACCCGAGTTAGACCCGAAAAAACACGTACGGTGCCACTTTCTGCCATCAAAAAGTGCTCTCAGCGGAAGCCTTTGGGTACACCTGAACTCCCTGGGGGAGCCTTTACGCAACCCCACACTCAACAGGACTCTGCGTCTTCACTCTTTCCTAACAACCCTAAACATAACCCTAACCGCAACAAGAAGCTGAACCCGAGTTAGACCCGAAAAAACACGTACGGTGCCACTTTCTGCCGTCAAAAAGTGCTCTCAGCGGAAGCCTTTGGGTACACCTGAACTCCCTGCGGGAGCCTTTACGCAACCCCACACTCAACAGGACTCTGCGTCTTCACTCTTTCCTAACAACCCTAAACATAACCCTAACCGCAACAAGAAGCTGAACCCGAGTTAGACCCGAAAAAACACGTACGGTGCCACTTTCTGCCATCCAAAAGTGCTCTCAGCGGAAGCCTTTGGGTACACCTGAACTCCCTGGGGGAGCCTTTACGCAACCCCACACTCAACAGGACTCTGCGTCTTCACTCTTTCCTAACAACCCTAAACATAACCCTAACCGCAACAAGAAGCTGAACCCGAGTTAGACCCGAAAAAACACGTACGGTGCCACTTTCTGCCGTCAAAAAGTGCTCTCAGCGGAAGCCTTTGGGTACACCTGAACTCCCTGGGGGAGCCTTTATGCAACCCCACACTCAACAGGACTCTGCGTCTTCACTCTTTCCTAACAACCCTAAACATAACCCTAACCGCAACAAGAAGCTGAACCCGAGTTAGACCCGAAAAAACACGTACGGTGCCACTTTCTGCCATCCAAAAGTGCTCTCAGCGGAAGCCTTTGGGTACACCTGAACTCCCTGGGGGAGCCTTTACGCAACCCCACACTCAATAGGACTCTGCGTCTTCACTCTTTCCTAACAACCCTAAACATAACCCTAACCGCAACAAGAAGCTGAACCCGAGTTAGACCCGAAAAAACACGTACGGTGCCACTTCCTGCCATCAAAAAGTGCTCTCAGCGGAAGCCTTTGGGTACACCTGAACTCCCTGGGGGAGCCTTTACGCAACCCCACACTCAACAGGACTCTGCGTCTTCACTCTTTCCTAACAACCCTAAACATAACCCTAACCGCAACAAGAAGCTGAACCCGAGTTAGACCCGAAAAAACACGGACGGTGCCACTTTCTGCCATCCAAAAGTGCTCTCAGCGGAAGCCTTTGGGTACACCTGAACTCCCTGGGGGAGCCTTTACGCAACCCCACACTCAACAGGACTCTGCGTCTTCACTCTTTCCTAACAACCCTAAACATAACCCTAACCGCAACAAGAAGCTGAACCCGAGTTAGACCCGAAAAAACACGTACGGTGCCACTTTCTGCCATCAAAAAGTGCTCTCAGCGGAAGCCTTTGGGTACACCTGAACTCCCTGGGGGAGCCTTTACGCAACCCCACACTCAACAGGACTCTGCGTCTTCACTCTTTCCTAACAACCCTAAACATAACCCTAACCGCAACAAGAAGCTGAACCCGAGTTAGACCCGAAAAAACACGTACGGTGCCACTTTCTGCCGTCAAAAAGTGCTCTCAGCGGAAGCCTTTGGGTACACCTGAACTCCCTGGGGGAGCCTTTACGCAACCCCACACTCAACAGGACTCTGCGTCTTCACTCTTTCCTAACAACCCTAAACATAACCCTAACCGCAACAAGAAGCTGAACCCGAGTTAGACCCGAAAAAACACGTACGGTGCCACTTTCTGCCATCCAAAAGTGCTCTCAGCGGAAGCCTTTGGGTACACCTGAACTCCCTGGGGGAGCCTTTACGCAACCCCACACTCAACAGGACTCTGCGTCTTCACTCTTTCCTAACAACCCTAAACATAACCCTAACCGCAACAAGAAGCTGAACCCGAGTTAGACCCGAAAAAACACGTACGGTGCCACTTTCTGCCATCAAAAAGTGCTCTCAGCGGAAGCCTTTGGGTACACCTGAACTCCCTGGGGGAGCCTTTACGCAACCCCACACTCAACAGGACTCTGCGTCTTCACTCTTTCCTAACAACCCTAAACATAACCCTAACCGCAACAAGAAGCTGAACCCGAGTTAGACCCGAAAAAACACGTACGGTGCCACTTTCTGCCGTCAAAAAGTGCTCTCAGCGGAAGCCTTTGGGTACACCTGAACTCCCTGGGGGAGCCTTTACGCAACCCCACACTCAACAGGACTCTGCGTCTTCACTCTTTCCTAACAACCCTAAACATAACCCTAACCGGAACAAGAAGCTGAACCCGAGTTAGACCCGAAAAAACACGTACGGTGCCACTTTCTGCCATCCAAAAGTGCTCTCAGCGGAAGCCTTTGGGTACACCTGAACTCCCTGGGGGAGCCTTTACGCAACCCCACACTCAACAGGACTCTGCGTCTTCACTCTTTCCTAACAACCCTAAACATAACCCTAACCGCAACAAGAAGCTCAACCCGAGTTAGACCCGAAAAAACACGTACGGTGCCACTTTCTGCCATCAAAAAGTGCTCTCAGCGGAAGCCTTTGGGTACACCTGAACTCCCTGGGGGAGCCTTTACGCAACCCCACACTCAACAGGACTCTGCGTCTTCACTCTTTCCTAACAACCCTAAACATAACCCTAACCGCAACAAGAAGCTGAACCCGAGTTAGACCCGAAAAAACACGTACGGTGCCACTTTCTGCCATCAAAAAGTGCTCTCAGCGGAAGCCTTTGGGTACACCTGTACTCCCTGGAGGAGCCTTTACGCAACCCCACACTCAACAGGACTCTGCGTCTTCACTCTTTCCTAACAACCCTAAACATAACCCTAACCGCAACAAGAAGCTGAACCCGAGTTAGACCCGAAAAAACACGTACGGTGCCACTTTCTGCCATCAAAAAGTGCTCTCAGCGGAAGCCTTTGGGTACACCTGAACTCCCTGGGGGAGCCTTTACGCAACCCCACACTCAACAGGACTCTGCGTCTTCACTCTTTCCTAACAACCCTAAACATAACCCTAACCGCAACAAGAAGCTCAACCCGAGTTAGACCCGAAAAAACACGTACGGTGCCACTTTCTGCCATCAAAAAGTGCTCTCAGCGGAAGCCTTTGGGTACACCTGAACTCCCTGGGGGAGCCTTTACGCAACCCCACACTCAACAGGACTCTGCGTCTTCACTCTTTCCTAACAACCCTAAACATAACCCTAACCGCAACAAGAAGCTGAACCCGAGTTAGACCCGAAAAAACATGTACGGTGCCACTTTCTGCCATCAAAAAGTGCTCTCAGCGGAAGCCTTTGGGTACACCTGAACTCCCTGGGGGAGCCTTTACGCAACCCCACACTCAACAGGACTCTGAGTCTTCACTCTTTCCTAACAACCCTAAACATAACCCTAACCGGAACAAGAAGCTGAACCCGAGTTAGACCCGAAAAAACACGTACGGTGCCACGTTCTGCCGTCAAAAAGTGCTCTCAGCGGAAGCCTTTGGGTACACCTGAACTCCCTGGGGGAGCCTTTACGCAACCCCACACTCAACAGGACTCTGCGTCTTCACTCTTTCCTAACAACCCTAAACATAACCCTAACCGCAACAAGAAGCTGAACCCGAGTTAGACCCGAAAAAACACGTACGGTGCCACTTTCTGCCATCAAAAAGTGCTCTCAGCGGAAGCCTTTGGGTACACCTGAACTCCCTGGGGGAGCCTTTACGCAACCCCACACTCAACAGGACTCTGCGTCTTCACTCTTTCCTAACAACCCTAAACATAACCCTAACCGCAACAAGAAGCTCAACCCGAGTTAGACCCGAAAAAACACGTACGGTGCCACTTTCTGCCATCAAAAAGTGCTCTCAGCGGAAGCCTTTGGGTACACCTGAACTCCCTGGGGGAGCCTTTACGCAACCCCACACTCAACAGGACTCTGAGTCTTCACTCTTTCCTAACAACCCTAAACATAACCCTAACCGGAACAAGAAGCTCAACCCGAGTTAGACCCGAAAAAACACGTACGGTGCCACTTTCTGCCATCAAAAAGTGCTCTCAGCGGAAGCCTTTGGGTACACCTGAACTCCCTGGGGGAGCCTTTACGCAACCCCACACTCAACAGGACTCTGCGTCTTCACTCTTTCCTAACAACCCTAAACATAACCCTAACCGGAAAAAGAAGCTCAACCCGAGTTAGACCCGAAAAAACACGTACGGTGCCACTTTCTGCCATCAAAAAGTGCTCTCAGCGGAAGCCTTTGGGTACACCTGAACTCCCTGGGGGAGCCTTTACGCAACCCCACACTCAACAGGACTCTGCGTCTTCACTCTTTCCTAACAACCCTAAACATAACCCTAACCGCAACAAGAAGCTGAACCCGAGTTAGACCCGAAAAAACACGGACGGTGCCACTTTCTGCCATCAAAAAGTGCTCTCAGCGGAAGCCTTTGGGTACACCTGAACTCCCTGGGGGAGCCTTTACGCAACCCCACACTCAACAGGACTCTGCGTCTTCACTCTTTCCTAACAACCCTAAACATAACCCTAACCGCAACAAGAAGCTGAACCCGAGTTAGACCCGAAAAAACACGGACGGTGCCACTTTCTGCCATCCAAAAGTGCTCTCAGCGGAAGCCTTTGGGTACACCTGAACTCCCTGGGGGAGCCTTTACGCAACCCCACACTCAACAGGACTCTGCGTCTTCACTCTTTCCTAACAACCCTAAACATAACCCTAACCGCAACAAGAAGCTCAACCCGAGTTAGACCCGAAAAAACACGTACGGTGCCACTTTCTGCCGTCAAAAAGTGCTCTCAGCGGAAGCCTTTGGGTACACCTGAACTCCCTGGGGGAGCCTTTACGCAACCCCACACTCAACAGGACTCTGCGTCTTCACTCTTTCCTAACAACCCTAAACATAACCCTAACCGCAACAAGAAGCTGAACCCGAGTTAGACCCGAAAAAACACGTACGGTGCCACTTTCTGCCATCAAAAAGTGCTCTCAGCGGAAGCCTTTGGGTACACCTGAACTCCCTGGGGGAGCCTTTACGCAACCCCACACTCAACAGGACTCTGCGTCTTCACTCTTTCCTAACAACCCTAAACATAACCCTAACCGCAACAAGAAGCTGAACCCGAGTTAGACCCGAAAAAACACGTACGGTGCCACTTTCTGCCATCCAAAAGTGCTCTCAGCGGAAGCCTTTGGGTACACCTGAACTCCCTGGGGGAGCCTTTACGCAACCCCACACTCAACAGGACTCTGCGTCTTCACTCTTTCCTAACAACCCTAAACATAACCCTAACCGCAACAAGAAGCTGAACCCGAGTTAGACCCGAAAAAACACGTACGGTGCCACTTTCTGCCATCCAAAAGTGCTCTCAGCGGAAGCCTTTGGGTACACCTGAACTCCCTGGGGGAGCCTTTACGCAACCCCACACTCAACAGGACTCTGCGTCTTCACTCTTTCCTAACAACCCTAAACATAACCCTAACCGCAACAAGAAGCTCAACCCGAGTTAGACCCGAAAAAACACGGACGGTGCCACTTTCTGCCATCCAAAAGTGCTCTCAGCGGAAGCCTTTGGGTACACCTGAACTCCCTGGGGGAGCCTTTACGCAACCCCACACTCAACAGGACTCTGCGTCTTCACTCTTTCCTAACAACCCTAAACATAACCCTAACCGCAACAAGAAGCTGAACCCGAGTTAGACCCGAAAAAACACGTACGGTGCCACTTTCTGCCATCCAAAAGTGCTCTCAGCGGAAGCCTTTGGGTACACCTGAACTCCCTGGGGGAGCCTTTACGCAACCCCACACTCAACAGGACTCTGCGTCTTCACTCTTTCCTAACAACCCTAAACATAACCCTAACCGCAACAAGAAGCTGAACCCGAGTTAGACCCGAAAAAACACGTACGGTGCCACTTTCTGCCATCCAAAAGTGCTCTCAGCGGAAGCCTTTGGGTACACCTGAACTCCCTGGGGGAGCCTTTACGCAACCCCACACTCAACAGGACTCTGCGTCTTCACTCTTTCCTAACAACCCTAAACATAACCCTAACCGCAACAAGAAGCTGAACCCGAGTTAGACCCGAAAAAACACGTACGGTGCCACTTTCTGCCGTCAAAAAGTGCTCTCAGCGGAAGCCTTTGGGTACACCTGAACTCCCTGGGGGAGCCTTTACGCAACCCCACACTCAACAGGACTCTGCGTCTTCACTCTTTCCTAACAACCCTAAACATAACCCTAACCGCAACAAGAAGCTGAACCCGAGTTAGACCCGAAAAAACACGTACGGTGCCACTTTCTGCCATCAAAAAGTGCTCTCAGCGGAAGCCTTTGGGTACACCTGAACTCCCTGGGGGAGCCTTTACGCAACCCCACACTCAACAGGACTCTGCGTCTTCACTCTTTCCTAACAACCCTAAACATAACCCTAACCGCAACAAGAAGCTGAACCCGAGTTAGACCCGAAAAAACACGTACGGTGCCACTTTCTGCCATCAAAAAGTGCTCTCAGCGGAAGCCTTTGGGTACACCTGAACTCCCTGGGGGAGCCTTTACGCAACCCCACACTCAACAGGACTCTGCGTCTTCACTCTTTCCTAACAAACCTAAACATAACCCTAACCGCAACAAGAAGCTGAACCCGAGTTAGACCCGAAAAAACACGTACGGTGCCACTTTCTGCCATCAAAAAGTGCTCTCAGCGGAAGCCTTTGGGTACACCTGAACTCCCTGGGGGAGCCTTTACGCAACCCCACACTCAACAGGACTCTGCGTCTTCACTCTTTCCTAACAACCCTAAACATAACCCTAACCGCAACAAGAAGCTGAACCCGAGTTAGACCCGAAAAAACACGTACGGTGCCACTTTCTGCCATCCAAAAGTGCTCTCAGCGGAAGCCTTTGGGTACACCTGAACTCCCTGGGGGAGCCTTTACGCAACCCCACACTCAACAGGACTCTGCGTCTTCACTCTTTCCTAACAACCCTAAACATAACCCTAACCGCAACAAGAAGCTGAACCCGAGTTAGACCCGAAAAAACACGTACGGTGCCACTTTCTGCCATCCAAAAGTGCTCTCAGCGGAAGCCTTTGGGTACACCTGAACTCCCTGGGGGAGCCTTTACGCAACCCCACACTCAACAGGACTCTGCGTCTTCACTCTTTCCTAACAACCCTAAACATAACCCTAACCGCAACAAGAAGCTGAACCCGAGTTAGACCCGAAAAAACACGTACGGTGCCACTTTCTGCCATCAAAAAGTGCTCTCAGCGGAAGCCTTTGGGTACACCTGAACTCCCTGGGGGAGCCTTTACGCAACCCCACACTCAACAGGACTCTGCGTCTTCACTCTTTCCTAACAACCCTAAACATAACCCTAACCGCAACAAGAAGCTGAACCCGAGTTAGACCCGAAAAAACACGTACGGTGCCACTTTCTGCCATCCAAAAGTGCTCTCAGCGGAAGCCTTTGGGTACACCTGAACTCCCTGGGGGAGCCTTTACGCAACCCCACACTCAACAGGACTCTGCGTCTTCACTCTTTCCTAACAACCCTAAACATAACCCTAACCGCAACAAGAAGCTCAACCCGAGTTAGACCCGAAAAAACACGTACGGTGCCACTTTCTGCCGTCAAAAAGTGCTCTCAGCGGAAGCCTTTGGGTACACCTGAACTCCCTGGGGGAGCCTTTACGCAACCCCACACTCAACAGGACTCTGCGTCTTCACTCTTTCCTAACAACCCTAAACATAACCCTAACCGCAACAAGAAGCTGAACCCGAGTTAGACCCGAAAAAACACGTACGGTGCCACTTTCTGCCATCAAAAAGTGCTCTCAGCGGAAGCCTTTGGGTACACCTGAACTCCCTGGGGGAGCCTTTACGCAACCCCACACTCAACAGGACTCTGCGTCTTCACTCTTTCCTAACAACCCTAAACATAACCCTAACCGCAACAAGAAGCTGAACCCGAGTTAGACCCGAAAAAACACGTACGGTGCCACTTTCTGCCATCCAAAAGTGCTCTCAGCGGAAGCCTTTGGGTACACCTGAACTCCCTGGGGGAGCCTTTACGCAACCCCACACTCAACAGGACTCTGCGTCTTCACTCTTTCCTAACAACCCTAAACATAACCCTAACCGCAACAAGAAGCTGAACCCGAGTTAGACCCGAAAAAACACGTACGGTGCCACTTTCTGCCATCCAAAAGTGCTCTCAGCGGAAGCCTTTGGGTACACCTGAACTCCCTGGGGGAGCCTTTACGCAACCCCACACTCAACAGGACTCTGCGTCTTCACTCTTTCCTAACAACCCTAAACATAACCCTAACCGCAACAAGAAGCTGAACCCGAGTTAGACCCGAAAAAACACGGACGGTGCCACTTTCTGCCATCCAAAAGTGCTCTCAGCGGAAGCCTTTGGGTACACCTGAACTCCCTGGGGGAGCCTTTACGCAACCCCACACTCAACAGGACTCTGCGTCTTCACTCTTTCCTAACAACCCTAAACATAACCCTAACCGCAACAAGAAGCTGAACCCGAGTTAGACCCGAAAAAACACGTACGGTGCCACTTTCTGCCATCAAAAAGTGCTCTCAGCGGAAGCCTTTGGGTACACCTGAACTCCCTGGGGGAGCCTTTACGCAACCCCACACTCAACAGGACTCTGCGTCTTCACTCTTTCCTAACAACCCTAAACATAACCCTAACCGCAACAAGAAGCTGAACCCGAGTTAGACCCGAAAAAACACGGACGGTGCCACTTTCTGCCATCAAAAAGTGCTCTCAGCGGAAGCCTTTGGGTACACCTGAACTCCCTGGGGGAGCCTTTACGCAACCCCACACTCAACAGGACTCTGCGTCTTCACTCTTTCCTAACAACCCTAAACATAACCCTAACCGCAACAAGAAGCTGAACCCGAGTTAGGAGTTAGACCCGAAAAAACACGGACGGTGCCACTTTCTGCCATCAAAAAGTGCTCTCAGCGGAAGCCTTTGGGTACACCTGAACTCCCTGGGGGAGCCTTTACGCAACCCCACACTCAACAGGACTCTGCGTCTTCACTCTTTCCTAACAACCCTAAACATAACCCTAACCGCAACAAGAAGCTGAACCCGAGTTAGACCCGAAAAAACACGACGGTGCCACTTTCTGCCATCAAAAAGTGCTCTCAGCGGAAGCCTTTGGGTACACCTGAACTCCCTGGGGGAGCCTTTACGCAACCCCACACTCAACAGGACTCTGCGTCTTCACTCTTTCCTAACAACCCTAAACATAACCCTAACCGCACAAGAAGCTGAACCCGAGTTAGACCCGAAAAAACACGGACGGTGCCACTTTCTGCCATCCAAAAGTGCTCTCAGCGGAAGCCTTTGGGTACACCTGAACTCCCTGGGGGAGCCTTTACGCAACCCCACACTCAACAGGACTCTGCGTCTTCACTCTTTCCTAACAACCCTAAACATAACCCTAACCGCAACAAGAAGCTGAACCCGAGGTTAGACCCGAAAAAACACGTACGGTGCCACTTTCTGCCATCCAAAAGTGCTCTCAGCGGAAGCCTTTGGGTACACCTGAACTCCCTGGGGGAGCCTTTACGCAACCCCACACTCAACAGGACTCTGCGTCTTCACTCTTTCCTAACAACCCTAAACATAACCCTAACCGCAACAAGAAGCTGAACCCGAGTTAGACCCGAAAAAACACGTACGGTGCCACTTTCTGCCATCCAAAAGTGCTCTCAGCGGAAGCCTTTGGGTACACCTGAACTCCCTGGGGGAGCCTTTACGCAACCCCACACTCAACAGGACTCTGCGTCTTCACTCTTTCCTAACAACCCTAAACATAACCCTAACCGCAACAAGAAGCTGAACCCGAGTTAGACCCGAAGAAAAACACGTACGGTGCCACTTTCTGCCATCAAAAAGTGCTCTCAGCGGAAGCCTTTGGGTACACCTGAACTCCCTGGGGGAGCCTTTACGCAACCCCACACTCAACAGGACTCTGCGTCTTCACTCTTTCCTAACAACCCTAAACATAACCCTAACCGCAACAAGAAGCTGAACCCGAGTTAGACCCGAAAAAAACACGTACGGTGCCACTTTCTGCCATCAAAAAGTGCTCTCAGCGGAAGCCTTTGGGTACACCTGAACTCCCTGGGGGAGCCTTTACGCAACCCCACACTCAACAGGACTCTGCGTCTTCACTCTTTCCTAACAACCCTAAACATAACCCTAACCGCAACAAGAAGCTGAACCCGAGTTAGACCCGAAAAAACACGTACGGTGCCACTTTCTGCCATCAAAAAGTGCTCTCAGCGGAAGCCTTTGGGTACACCTGAACTCCCTGGGGGAGCCTTTACGCAACCCCACACTCAACAGGACTCTGCGTCTTCACTCTTTCCTAACAACCCTAAACATAACCCTAACCGCAACAAGAAGCTGAACCCGAGTTAGACCCGAAAAAACACGTACGGTGCCACTTTCTGCCATCAAAAAGTGCTCTCAGCGGAAGCCTTTGGGTACACCTGAACTCCCTGGGGGAGCCTTTACGCAACCCCACACTCAACAGGACTCTGCGTCTTCACTCTTTCCTAACAACCCTAAACATAACCCTAACCGCAACAAGAAGCTGAACCCGAGTTAGACCATGCAAAAAAAAAAAACACGTACGGTGCCACTTTCTGCCATCCAAAAGTGCTCTCAGCGGAAGCCTTTGGGTACACCTGAACTCCCTGGGGGAGCCTTTACGCAACCCCACACTCAACAGGACTCTGCGTCTTCACTCTTTCCTAACAACCCTAAACATAACCCTAACCGCAACAAGAAGCTGAACCCGAGTTAGACCCGAAAAAACACGTACGGTGCCACTTTCTGCCATCCAAAAGTGCTCTCAGCGGAAGCCTTTGGGTACACCTGAACTCCCTGGGGGAGCCTTTACGCAACCCCACACTCAACAGGACTCTGCGTCTTCACTCTTTCCTAACAACCCTAAACATAACCCTAACCGCAACAAGAAGCTGAACCCGAGTTAGACCCGAAAAAACCACGGACGGTGCCACTTTCTGCCATCCAAAAGTGCTCTCAGCGGAAGCCTTTGGGTACACCTGAACTCCCTGGGGGAGCCTTTACGCAACCCCACACTCAACAGGACTCTGCGTCTTCACTCTTTCCTAACAACCCTAAACATAACCCTAACCGCAACAAGAAGCTGAACCCGAGTT
>NW_028153739.1:0-18979 GCF_964211835.1 Anser anser
GGGGCGCCGCCCGGACCCGGGGGCTGCCGGCCGACGGCACAGCGGCGGCCGCGGCCGGGGCGGAGCCAGCCCTAAAATGGCGGCTGTTCCACCACCTTCCCTGCGTCGCCGAGCCGTCCCTCCAAGGGCGCAGCCAGGCCGCGCGCCCCGCCTCCCGACACCGCCCATTGGCCAGTTTGAGACCGTCCGCCTCTCCCATTGGCCCGCAGCCCGACCGCGGCCGACGCCTCCGAGCGGCGGTAGGCCGCGGCGCCCGTCAGTTTGCGAGCCCGCCTTCTCGGGCGGAGAGCCCCGCGCGGCCGATTGGCCGCCCGCCCCGCCCGTCACGCCCCCGCCCCGCCTCCCCCTCGCCTCCTCCTCGCTATTGGCTGCGCCGCGCGCCCATCACGCCGCCTCGCACGCCGCCGCGGCCGCTCCCATACGGGGTCTCCCTGCGAGCCCGCGCGGCCTCCCATTGGCCGCCCGCTCGGGCCTCCCCCCCTCCCCTCTCCCCATTGGCCACCGCCCTCAACCCCCCCCCTCCCCCCCGGGGCGGGGCGGCGGGGGCGGCGCGCGGGCCGCCCCCCTCCCCCCGGCCTCCCCCCGGCCTCCCCCCTCCTCCGACCCGCCCTCGCTCCCCATTGGCCCCGGCCGCCGTCGCTCAACCACCCGCGGCGCCCCGCTATTGGCCGGCGGGGCCGCGGGGGCGGGGCGGCGGGGCCGGGGCCGCGGCGCGCGGCTCCCTCCCTCGGCAGCCCCTCGGCGGTCACCGGCGGGGTTAGGCCGCGGCCTCAGCGCGCCGGGCGCGCCCGCCCCTGCTCCCCGCCCCGCCGCCGCTCGGGCCCGGCCCCCGGCCACCATGAGCGGTAAGGACTGGGCCCGGTGTAGGGGGGCGAGGGGCTCTGCTCCCGCCCGCCCGCTCGGAGGGGCCAAGCGGCGGCCCCGCCCCGCAGCCGGGCCGGGCCGGGCCCCGCCGAGGCCGGGCCTCGCCTCGCCGAGGCCGGGGGGGGGGGGGGGGTGGGGGGAAAGCCCTGTGCTCGGGGGGAGGGACCCGGGGGAGGGGGGCGGCCTCGGGGGAGGGACCCGCAGGGCCCGGGGGCGGGCGGCGGGGATCGGCTGGGGACGGGGACGAGGGGGGGGGGCGGCGGGGGGGGCAGCGAGGGAACCCCGGGGGTCGGGGGCGTAACGGGGAGGCGGCACCGGGGGCAGCGAGGGGGGCAGCAGTGGGAGCCCCGGGGGTCGGGGGGGGGTAATGGGGAGGGGGCAACGGGGGGGTGGAGAAGGGGGGGGGGAGGACCGGGGGGGTGTGGGGGGGCAGAGGGGGTCGGGGGGGGCAACGGAGGCAGCGAGGGGGGGCAGCGATGCGAGCCCCGGGTTTGGGGGGGGGAAACGGGGGGTGGGAGAAGGGGGGGAAACGGGGTTCGGGGGGGGGGAAGCACCGGGAAGGGGGGGAATGGGGTTCTGGGGGGGGCAGAGGGGTTCGGGGGGGGGGAGGCGAGGGGGGCAGCGAGGGGGGGCAGAAACGGGGACCCCGGGGTTGGGGGGGGGGGCAACCGGGAAGGGGCGCTGGGGTTTGGGAAATAGGGGGGGGGGGCACCGGGGAATGGGGCACTGGGGTTTGGGGGGGCGGGCAGGGGGGTTCCGGGGGGGCCAGCGGGGATCGGGGGCCGGGGAAGGCAGTAGGGTTTCTGGGGGGGGGGGGGGGGGGGGAGCAGCAGTGGCACGGGCTTTTGATGCGGGGGGGGCACCGGGGAAGAGGACACCGGGGTTTGGGGGGGGGGCACAGCAGGGAGGGGTCGGGGACCGTGCGGGGGGGGGGGGATTTTTTAACCGGGGGGGGGGAAATATCCTTGGGAAGGGGCGAGGCACGGGGGGGGCGTTGTGTAGGGGGGGCGCAGGCGGCGGGTTTGGGGGCAGCGAGGGTGTTGTCGTGGGGGGGGGGGGGGGGGGGGATCCTGGCCGAAGAGGCTCCCGGAGGATCCCCGGGGCTTGGAGCTGCCCGGGGGAATCCCGGGGGTGGATCCCGGGGGTGGATCCCGGGGGGGGGGGGGGGGGTTGGGGGGCAGGCTCCCGGTCAGCGGGGAAGGGAAAGGGGAGGCTCGGGGCGGCCGGGGGGGGGGGCCGGGGAGTGCCCCGGGCCGGGAGGGGAGGAGCCGGGGCCTGGAGCCGGGCCGGGGCCACCGCCTCTTCCTCCTCCTCCTCCTCCTCCCCCCCCCCCCTGCCCCGCTGCCACCTCCCCTTGGCAGCGCCCTCTGCTCGGAGCCCGGCAGCACCCCCGCCCCCTTCCCCGTGCCCCCCCCCCCCTTTCCCCTGTCCCCCCCCGTGTCCCCCCCCCCCCCCAGACATGTCTCTAACTCCCGCTGTCGCCTCCCTCCCGCGCAGACCAGGAGAGCCCCGATGAGATGGCTGCGGTGAAGCCCGAGAAGGGCGAAGGCGAGGGCAGCAGCGACGGCAGCACGGCCGGCGGCGAGGGCCAGGTGAGTGTGAGGCCCGACAACGCCGCCGCCGCCTCCTCCGCCACGGCCTCGCGGCTCCGCTCTGCCCCCGGCACAAAGTCCAGGGCCGGGGCCGAGCCGCGCTGCTTGCCCGGCCCAGCCGAGCGTGGCGCCGGCTCCTCTCCCCGGGGAGAGAAGCGGAGGGCAAGCGCCTGCCCTGCAATCCTCATGGCGCCCCCAAAAACGTGCCCCACGCACCCCCCCCCCCAACACACACACTCCCAGCGGACACCGCAGCCCCGGCCGGCCCTTCTCCCGGTTGCCCAAGAGCGGTTGCGTGGCCCGGGAGCTGTTTTCCCGCGGGGAGGTTCCCCTGCGCTGGGGCGGAGGAGCCGTCTCCCCGTGCCGTGCGTGCCGGGCTCCCTCCCCTGCCCTCCCTCCCGCGGGGTTTTGCTCTGCGGGTTGGGTCTGTCCCGGCCTGACAGCCCAGCGGCTGGCAGTTGTATTTTTCCGGCTGTGGGTGGGTTTTCTCAGGAAGGAGTGTTTATCTTTTCCAAGTACGCTCCTCCCTGCCTTCTTCTCTTTTTTTTTTTTTTTTTTCCTTTCCGATTTCTCTTTTTTATTTTCGGCCTGCCCGCGGCGCCGCCTCCCCCGCCCTTAACTCCTCCTCCTCTCCCTCCCAGGAGTCGCAGCCTTCCCCGCTGGCCCTGCTGGCGGCCACCTGCAGCAGGATCGAGTCTCCCAACGAGAACTCCAACGGCTCCCAGGGCCAGCAGGGCGGGAGCGGCGGCGAGCTGGACCTGACGGCCGCCGCCGCCCAGATCGCCCAGTCGGCCAACGGCTGGCAGATCATCTCCGCCGGCTCCAGCACGCCCACCTCCAAGGAGCAGGGCGGCAACGGCGGCAACGGCGGCAACGGCGGCGGCGACGCCTCCTCCAAAAGCCGGCCGGTGAGCGCGGGGCCGTACGTGGTGACGGCCGCCTCCAACCTGCAGAACCAGCAGGTGCTGACGGGGCTGCCGGGCGTCATCCCCAACATCCAGTACCAGGTCATCCCCCAGTTCCAGACCATCGACGGGCAGCAGCTGCAGTTCGCCGCCGCCCCCGCCCAGGTGAACGTGCAGCAGGATGCCTCCGGGCAGCTCCAGATCATCCCCGGCGCCAACCAGCAGATCATCACGAGCCGAGCGGGGACGGGCAACCTGATCGCCATGCCCAACCTGCTGCAGCAGGCCGTCCCCATCCAGGGCGTGGGCCTGGCCAACAGCACCCTCTCGGGGCAAACCCAGTACGTGGCCAACGTCCCCGTGGCCCTCAACGGCAACATCACCCTGCTGCCCGTCAACAGCGTGGCCGCCAGCCTGGCCCCCACCTCGCAGACGGTCACCCTGAGCGGCTCGGGCTCGCCGGACAGCAGCTCGCAGCCGGCTGCCTCGGGCGCCACCGCCGCCGCCGCCATCAGCTCGTCCAACGGCGCCACATCCCACGCCAGCTCCGGCTCCTTTTTCACCACCGCCAACAGTTACTCGGCCACCACCACCACCAGTAACGTGGGCATCATGAATTTCTCCACCGGCGCCGCCGTGGGGACCAACGTCCAGGCGCAGCCGCCGCAGAGGGCCAGCAGCGTGCCCAGCTCGGACTCCCTGCAGAGCCCGGTCTCGGCGGTGGCGTTGCAGCCGGGGCAGCAGAAGGAGGGCGAGCAGAGCCAGCAGCAGCAGCAGCAGCAGCAGCAGCAGCAGCAGCAGATCCTGATCCAACCGCAGCTGGTCCAAGGCGGGCAGACGATCCAGACCCTGCAGACCGCCCCGCTCTCCGGCCAGACCTTCGCCACCCAAGCCATCTCGCAGGACGCCCTGCAGAACCTGCAGCTCCAGGCCGTGCCCAACTCGGGGCCCATCATCATCCGAACGCCCACGGTGGGGCCCAACGGGCAGGTGAGCTGGCAGACCATCCAGCTCCAGAACCTGCAGGTGCAGAACCCCCAGGCGCAGACAATCACCTTGGCCCCCATGCAGGGAGTTTCGCTGGGCCAGACGGGCAGCACCAGCACCACGCTCACCCCCATCGCCTCCCTCCCCAGCGGCACCGTCACGGTCAACGCCGCCCAGCTCTCCTCCGTGCCGGGCCTCCAGACTATTAACCTCAGTGCCTTGGGAGCCTCTGGGATCCAGGTGCACCAGCTGCCGGGGCTGCCGCTGGCCATCGCCAACGCCGCCGGTAAGTGCTGGCGGCTCGCTGCCTTCCCGTAAGCCACTGGGGGGGGGGGAAAACGGGAGGAGAAACCGCGTGGGCCCCAGCGCTGGCGTGGCCGGGGCCGGGATGATCGAGGCGGGGTCGAGCCGGCAGGTGGCCCGGCGCTCGTGCCAGCCCCAGGAAGGAAGCAGCGAGGCTGTGCCGATGGCTCGAAGACCCCGAAAGCGATAGTTTGGGGTAGAATTGGCTTTTTCGGGGGGGTTGAGCAGGTGCGAGGGGAGCCCGGGGGGCAGCTGGGAGCGGGGAAGGAGAGGAAAGGGGAGGGACGGCGCCGAGCGGCCTCGACGCGGGGCTGAGGGGGAAGAGCAGCGCGGGCTGCTGCGAGGCCCCGGCGGCCCCCCCGGGGGGTCCGGGCAGCGGGGGGGCGCCGCGGGGAGGGCGGGGGGCGCGGGGCTGGGCTGCAGGGAGAGCCCCGGCTGCGCGGGACCCGGGGAGAGGCGGCGAGGAACTTCAGCCCCCGCCGCCCTCCTGCAAGCAAACAACCGCGGCAAGGCCCTGGGGAATTGCCTCGAGCGGCCGCTTTATTTTTAGCCTCCAGCTGGGGGCCGGGGGGGGGGGGGGGACGGCGCGTTCCCACCGCTCCCCCCGAAGCTCTCCCCCCATCCCAGACCCCGCGGCTGCCACGTGGAAGCGCCGAGACGGGGCCGAAACCGCGGCCGTGAAGTCTCCGCTCGCTCCTGCGCCGGGCGGGTTCGTTTCTTAGGCTCCTTTTCCTTTTATTTTTTATTTTTTTCCACCATTCTGGCTGCATCCGAAAGGCCCGCGGCTGGATTTGGTCCCGGCCGAGAGGCCGCGAGGAGCGTCGCTCGGACCCGCCTGGCGCTCCCCCTCTCGCGAGAGGCGCCGCCGGGTTTTTCCGCGGCGCTATTTGGGGCCGTGGCGGCGGCAGCCCCGGCTCGCGGGCGGCTCTGTCGCGGGCAGCGGCGTGCTGGGGCTGAGCCTCATGGCCCCGAGCCTCATGAGAGCCCCACGGGCTCTGTCCCCGGGGGGGGGGGGCTCATTTCTTTGCCCCCCCCCCCCCCCCCCCAGGGTTTGCCCGGCTGGTTGTAGGCACTGAGAAGCGCCCGGGCGCCTCCCGGTTCCTGTATCCGCGCCTGGCTCTGCCCTCGGAGGTGGGGCGGGGAGGATCGCCGCCGAGACCACCCCCCCAAGCTCCCCGCCGCCTCCTCTTCCTCCTCCTCTTCCTCTTTCTCTCTTTTTTGGGTTGTTTTCCTCCTCCCCTTCGGCCCGGCAGCGCGTTCAGGCGCCGAGCCGCAGCCCGCCGAGCCCGGCAGCTGCCCCCCGCCAGGACGGGGCGCGGAGGCGTCCTTCGGCTCGAGGAACGGAGCGGGGCTGCGGGTTCCCGAAGGGCTCGCGGGGACCCACTGGGGCCCACAGGGTGGCCCCGGGGGCTGGCAGGCGCCGAGATTTCGGGCGCGGGGCCGGGGCCGAGCACCCCGCTCTGCCTCGCTCCCTCCCCGGCGTCGAGCTGCGCGCCTCGGATCCAGCCTGGATGAGGTTTCCCGTGCTCGCTGGGGGGGCTGCAAACTTTTCGGGTCCCCTGTGGTTTGGCCGCTGGTGGCAGTTTAAGGGAGCGGCTCCTTTCGGCCTCTCGCCTGCTGGTCAAACGTCCCCGAATTTTCCGCGCCGAGCTCCGCGCTCGGCCTCCGACGGCTCCGCGAGCGCCTGCCGCCTGCGCCCGGGGCTCTGCGTGCCCACTGCCCACTCGAGGCAGAGGCTCGGGAGGGTTTTTTTTTGGGAGCGGAATGAAGCTCCTCCGCTTCTGAGGGAGACGAAGGGGGGGAAGCGAGACCCTCGTCGAGGTCCGGCCGGGGGAACGGCAGCGGGTCGAGGAGGCTCGGCACCGTCCCGGCCCCTCGCAGCGGGGGGAAGCCTCTCGGTGTCCTCCCCGCAAAGCAAGGAGGGGAAGGACCCCCCCAAAAAAAAACAGGGGGGCTTTTAGAAGCAACCTTTGGCCCGTGGGAGCGAGGCAGCACCTGGTGCTGTAATTAGCCCGTGGCGTCCTGCTCGAGCCGCCGCCTCCGCGGCGCTCGCTGGGCTGTGAACTGGGAGGCGATGGGAGTTAACTGGGAGGCGATGGGAGTTAACTGGGAGTTTGGCGGCCCTGTTGGGACGGCACGCGGCCCGACAGGCCCCGCAGCCGGCTCGGCGAGGGGCGGCACGCTGGGGAGGGGACGGCCCCGCTGGCCTTGTCCCAAAATCCCGCCCGGTGCCGCCGCTGCTCCCCGAGCCCAGCGGGTACCAGGACCGCGTTGGGGTGAAAAAAGGAGGTTTTGGGTGCCGTGGGGGCTCCGGGTGCTGCGGTGCTCAGGTGCCTGCCCTCTGTAGGGTCACCGATTGCCCCCCTGGTGCTGGGAAGGGGGCTCTGCGGGGCGGGGGGAGCTTCGGAGAAGCTCGCGGTGCCGCGGTTTCTCTTCCCCCTTTTGAGCTCGTTGTAGGGGAGGAGGAGCCGAGGGAATTCTCCGTTGTCCTCGAGCCGTGGCAGCCGGGCGGCTCGGCCCCAAATCCCGGTCCCTGCCCTCCTCCAGCCCCCGGCACATACGGGGCCCTGCCTGGCCCCGGTACATGCTGGGCAGCCGCGGCTCCCGGTGGGGCAGCGCTGCAGCCGAAGCCCTCGTCCGAGGCCCTGGCCTGGTGTCAAGCTGCCAAGCCCTCGGAAGGGGCTCCTCCACCCCGGGGAGGGTCCCTCGGCCCCGTGGCTCCGTTGGGGATGCGGAGAGCGAGATTTTGGGGTCGCTCCCGTGCCGTGGCACCGGGCACGCCGCCGTGGCACCGCGCTCGTCCCGCTGCCGAGCCCGGTCTGTCCCCGCCGGCGGGCGAAGACTGAAGCAGGCGGCCGTCCCCGCGCCTCGCACGGATCCTGCTCGTCCCCGTGCCCCCGAGGGACAGCCCGGGACACCGAGGGACCGGCCCCGCCGCGGTGAGCCCCCCCACCCGGAGCCACGTTCACGCCGAGCCCCGGATATCGCCCGCCCCGGGGCCTTTCGGCAGGAGCAGCCCCGTTCCCAGGCTCCGGCCGGCGCTTGGATGGGGGCTGGTGGCCGAAGCACGGCGTCGAGCGTCGCGAGGACGCCCTTGGGAAAGGAAAAAGCCCCCCCACGAGGACGCCCCCGTGGAAAGGAAGAAGCCCGGGTGAAGGAAGGAACCCCGTGAAACCCGGCTGCCGAGCGCGGCCCCGGCCCCGGGCGGTGCCTTCGTGCTCCCGGGGCTGTTGGCGGGCGGCGGGGCGCTGCCACAAGGCCCCGATTGTCCCCCGCCCGTCCCCGCTTGCCGCTTTTAAGGGCGGCTTTGTAGCAGGGCCCCGGCGAGCCACCCGCGTGGCATCGGCTGCGGAGGGGAGGGGAAAATCAGAGTCGGTCTCGGGCCGGCGAGCCCGGACAGGATCTCTCCTCGAGGCGCTGGAATTGTTTTCGTTTCGCTCCCCCACCCCCCATCCCGTGACATCACTTCAGAAAATCATTATCTTGTGAAATTTCCTCCTCTAAACCCGAGCCGGGCTGGATTTGAAGCGCCCCCCCCCGGCTTCCTCGGCTGAGCCCTGTCCTCGCCCCGATAGCGAGCGGTGCCGGAGGGGCGCGCGGGTCCCCGGGGGTCCTCGGCCCCGTCGCGACAGGAGCGATCCCCCCGCGGGGCTGCGGCCCTCCTGGGGGGCTCCTGCCCCCCGCAAAGCTGCCGTCGGCACGGCGAGGGGCTCGGGGGCGGCTCCGTGGGGCGGCCCTGCTCTTCCTCCTCCTCCTCCTCCTTCCTCTTCCTCCTCCCCACGGTGGGGCTGGGAGCGCGCTGGCAGCGGTGCTGGTCGGACTGGTTGGGTGCTGCGCACCGGCAGCACGGGACTCCCTGCCACAGGGGCTCCCCGCCCGGCTCGGGGCTGTCGCACGGCACTGCCCTCGCCCTCCCCTTCCTCTTATCCTCACCCTCCTCTTCCTCTTATCCTCGCCCTCCCCTTCTCCTCTTCCCCCCTCGCCCTCCCCTTCCCCTTTTCCCCTCGCCCAGGGCCTCTGGCTGGGCCGTGGCGCAGGGCACGGGCACGAATCCCCTGCTGCAGGTGGGACCGGAGGTTCGGAGGTTCAGGAGCGGGGATTTCCCCTCTCCGCAGCCTCCCTGGGTGTGCCCCGGCCCTCCTCGCGCATCACTAGGGCCGTTTCTGCTTCCCCTTACCCAACCCCATCTCTTTTTCGGCGCGCTTCGGTGTAGGATTCGCTGTGCCACAGGGCAAGGGCGCTCCGGCAGGGCCTCCCCTTGGGCACCGGGGCACCGGCTTTGGCAGGATGAGGGGCAAAACCCCAATTTCACGGCAGCCCGGGGGGGGGAATTCGGAGGGCGGAGGAGCGGCGCGCTTGGGTTCGCAGCGTGCCGAAGGTGGTCGGTGAGTCCTGGGGGGGGGGGCACGGCTCTGCGGACGGCAGGAGGTGGCTTCCAGGCTGGCCCAGGGCTGGGCGGCCGCAGACCCGCGGCCCCGTGCGGGGTTAGTTCCTCCTCCCGAAGGAAGCGGGGCTTGCTGTGACGCGCAGAAACTGCCTCCGGGTAAAGGAGCTGCGGAAATCCCTGCGTGGCTTCGCGGGTCGTTAAATCCCAGAGCGAGGCGC
Organism: Anser anser; assembly: GCF_964211835.1. Taxonomy (NCBI): domain Eukaryota; kingdom Metazoa; phylum Chordata; class Aves; order Anseriformes; family Anatidae; genus Anser; species Anser anser. The sequence continues at coordinate 9,257 of NW_028153739.1, forward strand.
GATCGCTCGGGGTGCCGCAGCCCGACCTCGGAGCTCCCCACGTGGAGCCCGTGGCCCCGAATTGCCAAGCCAGAGCCCGGCAAGTTCCCGCGAGCAGCTTCCGCTGCGGATGAACTCGTTTGGCAAACGAGCGAGGAAATCAAACGAGAGAAAAACAGGGGGGCCTGCCTCCCCAAACCGTACTTCGTGCCATTCAATTCTCCTCCGTCCGCCTGCAGGACGGCGCTGGGGTGCCCTGGGGAGAGCGGCGAGCACCGGCCCACGGCAGGCTCTGCCGGAAAAACAAACGAAGGAGACGAGGAGGAGGAAGCGGGGAGGGCTGCGGAGCTGCCGGGCAGGTTGGGTTCCGGCTCTCGCAGGCGCGTGCCCGCCGTCTGCCCTCCGCCGCCAGGAAGCGCGGGAGGGCCGCCGAGGCCCCGGCTGCGTGCCGCAGGGCTGTGCTGCCCCGGCCCGAAAACGGCCTCTGAAAACTTCGCGTCGCGCCTGGGAGCTGGTTTGTGGTGCGCGGGGGTCATTTACCCCCCCCAGAAGCTGGTTTTTGGTGTGTGGTGGCAATTTTTCCCCCCCCAGAAGCTGGTTTGTGGTACATGGTGGCGATTTACCCTCCCCAGAAGCTGGTTTTTGGTGCGTGGTGGCGATTTTTTCCTCCCCAGAAGCTGGTTTTTGGTACGTGGTGGTGATTTTTTCCCCCCCAGAAGCTGGTTTTTGGTACGTGGTGGCGATTTACCCTCCCCAGAAGCTGGTTTTTGGTACGTGGTGGCGATTTACCCTCCCCAGAAGCTGGTTTTTGGTACATGGTGGTCATTTACACCCCCCAGAAGCTGGTTTCTGGTGCGTGGTGGCGATTTTTTCCCCCCCAGAAGCTGGTTTTTGGTACATGGTGGCGATTTACCCTCCCCAGAGGCTGGTTTTTGGTACGTGGTGGCGATTTTTTCCCCCCCACAAGCTGGTTTTTGGTACGTGGTGGCGATTTATCCTCCCCAGAAGCTGGTTTTTGGTACGTGGTGGTGATTTACCCCCCCCCTCGAAGCTGGTTTCTGGTGCATGGCAGCGATTTATCCCCCCCCCTTTCCTCTCGTGCTCGGCAGGGCTGCAGCTGCCAGCGCTGCGGCGTTTGCACAAGAAACCATTTTTTTTCCCCCAGCTCCTCCCTGCGCCTGACCGTCCGCCTGTCCCCATCCGCCTGGCCCCCTCCCAAGGTCACCCGGGGTGGCCCTAAAACCGCCCCGTCCCGTGCCCGCGGGGCGTTTCTCCCCTCCTTTCGGTTTGCTAAATACAACCGCTCAACCCGAGCGGGTTTTTTTCCCTCCGACGAGCGGCCAGAGGACAAGAAGCACCTTGTCTCAGGGACGTGGCGAGCCAGGAGCTCGGCGCTTTGGCCTTTTAATGCCGGCCAACAGCAGCGAGCCAGGGCCGAGCCGCACACGGGAGCAGAGCGGGGGCAGCCCCTGCCCCGTCCCCTCGCGGGCGAGTCCCTCCTGGCCCTGCGCCCCGCAGGGTCTCTTCATTTTAATCCTCACCGAACCCCCTCGCTCTTGCTGCTCGTCGATTTTTTTTTTCAGGGCTTCATTGACCCGAGCGGGGACCGGGGGCCTTGGCAGCCCTCACAAAAGCTTTAGTCTTAGAAGTAATCTATATTAGTGGAGATAATAAACATAAATTATCCGGCTGGGCGCTCGCCGCCAAGTTTTCTCCTGGAGCTGCAATATTCTGGAGGCTTCGGCGCGTCCCGGTACGTGAAGAATGAAGCGTGTACGTACAGGATCTGTCTTCCCCTGCCGTAATTTATTTATACCTTAATTAGATGCGAGCCGTAGATTAGCAGAAGGAAGACTTGGGCTTTTTCCCCCTCCGTATGACGTGCCAGCAGACGGTAAAACGCTGCGTAGGCTTTTGCCTGTTGGAAGACGGAAGCGGTTCCAAGGTACCCGTGCTGGATTCTCCCCCTCCGTATTTTTTTTTTGCGGGGGGTGGCGCGCGTGTCTCCCCTTCCTTTTGGCAGCAGCTCGCCCAGGGCGGTGCGTGTGCGATGGGAAATCTCTGGTCTGGTAGCTGCGAGGCTTAGAAAGCTGTCAAAAAAAAGAAAGAAACCAAACCCCAGCCCTGCTGCGGGTGAGCAGGACGAGGGCAGAGCTCTCCTCCCGCCGGACGAGCGCGGGTCCTCGCGGGGAGCATCGGAGCCGGGGCATCGCAGCCGCTGCAGCTGCTCCCATCTCTTTTTTTTGGGTGCTTTTTCTTCTTTCCGGAGCCTCCCCGGGGCACCACTGACACCTGCTGGTAACGGAGCTCGGCCCCGAGCCTCGCCGGGTTGTGAAGCTCCCTGCGGGTGCAGGAGGAGCGCCCGGCGCGCGGCCACCAGAAGTCACAGGCGGCTCCTTCGTCAGCGCCAGCACCTCTCGGCGTGCCACCTGGAGAAAAAAAAACCCAAAACAACAGGATTTTAGAGCAAATTTCGCTGCTGAAGGTATCGGAGAGAGGAGCTGGAAGCCGGTCCCCGTCCCTGCCCCACGTGGGGTGAAGCGGGACACTGCCACGTCCCCGGCGTCCCCAGCAGCCTCTCGGTGACAAAGCCGTCCCCGCGCGGCTCTGCGCAGCGCTGGCCGCCCCGCTCCGTCCCCTTAACGCCTCCTCGGAGCCGGCCAGGAAAGCCCCGGCGGGGTATTTTTGGGGGAAGGACCAGCCCTGACGGCGTCGGGAGGGGATTTTGGGGGAAGAGGGGCAGAGCGCGGCGCCGTCTGCTCCCGGGAGCGAGGCCGCCCGTGTGCCTGCGCGTGCCGTGGCTCGGCCACCACCGACCGCACGCCGCCGCCTCCGCCCCGCCTGCTGCGCGCAGGAAATTCGGGAGGAAAGAGGCGAATTCGGAGCAAGCCGAGGATGCTGCGGCCCTAAATTGTGCCGCCAGCCCGCTTGGCGTGTGTTAATCGCTGCCGAAAAGCGATTACTCAGCCCGCCGTCCCCGCGCCCGCCGCAGCTTTGCGGCGTGAAAGTAATGGAGCAGCGGAGCTCGAAGGGAAATCAAACGCTGGCGAAGCGCGCGCGGGGCTGCTGGGGAAGCAATTAGGCGCCAGCAGAAGCGCAGGGCGATAAAACGGCAATGAAAACTGATGGGCTTAAAAACTTCCCCCCCCCTTAAAAACTTCCCCCCCCCCGACGGCTTCTCTAATTGGGAATTGCTCCTCGGGAGGGGGGGGGAGGCCCTCGGTGAGCGGCGCCAGCTGATTTTTCAGCTTTATCTACGTCTCTGTCTCCCGTTCGGTAATCGCGGTAATTCACGGGGCGCGTGCCGGTCCTGGCTGAGCTGCTGGGTGCTGCCGAGGGCCGGGCTGCTGCGGCCTCATTTATTCACTGATGTCTTTTTTGGGGGTCTGCCGGGGGGGGGCCCGCGTCTGCTCCGCGTGTTTGCTGCTGTCGGTCGTTGCTTTCGTCGGGTTTAAAGCGGGGAGGTGTCAGGAAGGGCGAGCCGGCTCGCCCAGCCCAGAAATCGAGGGGAAAAGAGGCGGTTTAGGGGAAAAAACGAAAAGAGGAGGCGCGTCCCGGGGCTGCCTGCGGGGAGAGGAGAGGGCAAATGGCCCCGGCCGGGGGAAGGCGAGGGCGGGAGGCGGCGAAACGCGGGCGCAGGTGGCACGGAGGGCGCTGGGCAGGAGGCAGCGCTGCTGGGTTTACAGGTTTGTTTGTTTTTTTTGCTCTTTTCTGTGCTCGGGGAACCGAAATAGCTGAAATAGTTGGCAGGTGGCGGGCGCGACGTGCGCGGTCCGTCCGTGCCGGGAACCCGGCTCCTGCCTCGGATGCGCTCGCCGGGTGCGGGGTGGCGCGAGGGGGGGGGGGGGTGGAGCTGGCGGTGGGATTCCCAGGGCTCAAATCCCACGGGGAGCCGAGGGATTTACAACCTCCCGCTGCTCCTTCAAGTTGGCAAGGCGAAGGGGTTCCCCCTCTTGGCCCCGCGGCTGCCGCCGGGAGGGTTTGCGGGCGTGGGTGCTGCCCGTCGCTGGGTGCTCAGCGTCGGGCGCGAGGTCCGGGCACGGGGGGCGCCTCTCGTCCCCCTTGTGCCGCTCGGGGACGCGGCCGGAGCCCGCAGCAAGCCCCGTGCTTCCTTCCAGGTGACCACAGCGCCCAGCTGGGCCTCCACGGCGCCAGCGGGGACGGGCTGGGCGACGACAACGCGGCGGTGGAGGAAGGAGAGACCAGCCCGGACCCCCAGCCCCAGCAGGGCCGCAAGGTGCGGAGGGAAGCCTGCACCTGCCCCTACTGCAAGGACAGCGAGGGAAGGTAAGGGGGGGGGCCCCTCCGCGGCCCCAAAACGCTCTGCGGCCCCACCTGGGAAGGGGGAGCCGCGTTTAGGGGCGCATCTCGGGGGCGAGGGATGGAACCCGGTCACCCGGGGTGTGGTGGCACGGCTGCTGGCCGCTCCCCTTCGTTGGGGGTGGGTTTTTCACAGAGGCACAGAATTGTAGGGGTGGAAGGGACCTCGAGAGATCATCAGGTCCAACCCCCCTGCCAAAGCAGGTTCCCTACAGCAGGCTGCCCAGGCAGGCCTCCAGACGGGCCTTGAGTATCCCCAGAGAAGGAGCCCCCACAGCCTCCCTGGGCAGCCCGTCCCAGCGCTCGTCGCCCTCACCGGGAGGAATTTCTTTCTCATGTTGGTGCAGAACATCCTGGGCTCCATTTTGTGGCCGTTGCCCCTTGTCCTGTCCCCACAGACCTCTGAAAAGAGGTTGGCCAAACCCCTCCATCTCCCACACTTCAGGTATTTACAAACATTGATGAGATCCCCCCTCAGTCTTCTTTTCTTCAGGCTGAACAGCCCCAGGTCCCTCAGCCTCTCCTCCCGGGGGAGCTGCCCCAGGCCCCGTCTCATCTTTGTGCCCTCCTCGGGACTCTCCCAAGAGATCCCCGTCCTTTTTTCCGGCGGTGACGGGAACGCGGGGCGCAAAGCACGTCGTCCGATCCCCCCTTGGCGCGTTCGGGGGCCGTTGTAACCCTCGGACTCCTTCCAGGAGCTCTGGGGATCCGGGTAAAAAAAAGCAGCACATCTGCCACATCCCCGGCTGCGGCAAGGTGTACGGCAAGACCTCGCACCTGCGGGCTCACCTGCGGTGGCACACGGGCGAGCGGCCCTTCATCTGCACCTGGATCCTCTGCGGGAAGCGCTTCACCCGCTCCGACGAGCTGCAGCGGCACAAGCGCACGCACACGGGTAGGGCTCGGGGCCGCGCCGGGGCTGCTGCCTCCCTCCCCCTGCTCCGGGTGGGATGGGGGGGGACCCTGTAACCCCCCTCCCCGTGACCCCTTCCTCCTTTCTCGCTCGCAGGGGAGAAGAAATTCGCCTGCCCGGAGTGCCCCAAGCGCTTCATGCGGAGCGACCACCTCTCCAAGCACATCAAGACCCACCAGAACAAGAAGGGAGGCGCGGCCAACAGCGTGGCCATGAACGTCTCCGCCGTCCCCATGGACACGGGGGCGGCCGCGGAGGGCAACGGCGGGCCCACCCCCTCGGCCCTCATCGCCACCAACATGGTGGCCATGGAAGCCATCTGCCCCGAGGGCATCGCCCGCCTGGCCAGCAGCGGCATCAACGTCATGCAGGTGGCCGACCTCCAGTCCATCAACATCAGCGGCAACGGCTTCTGAGGGCCCGGGCGGGACGCGGGCACCGGCGGCGGCGCCGGGCGGCGCGGGGCCGAGAGGCGAGCGGGGACGGAGCCGGCGGCGGCGGCGGCGACGCTCAGCGCGGGGGTGACGTCCGGGCGCGTCCCCCCGCGCCCCCCCAGCACTATAACGCCCAGCTCCTCCTCCCCGGGATCGCAGCCCTCCGTGAGCTGGCCGACCTCCGGGGCCCGGTGACCACGCACGAAGGCCAGAGCTATATATATATATATTTTTTAATTTCGGCTTGACCCTCTTATTATTATTATTATTATTTTCCCTCCCCCCCCCGCCCTCCCTCCCCGAGGTCCGTCTGCCCCTCCGTAGCTAGCCTTCGATGCCATCATGCCTTTGGTAAAAGCATACGATCATTGGAATACATTTTTAGCAAAAAAAACAACAAAAACAACAAAAACAACAAAAAACAACAAAAACAACAAAAAAAAACACAAAAAAAAAGAGGGAGAAAAAAAAAAGAAAGAAAAAAGATTCTATATTATTATTATATATATAAAAATATAAAATGTCTTCGTTTGAGGGAGGAGAGGTTTTGCTGCGACCATGGCTTGGTCCCTTTGATGCCTTATCTCGGAACAGGTTGACCCTCTGGGGCGGTTCGGACAGTGCCCGAGCCGCGGCTCAGACCCGCCGTTACGTTCGTTGTAACCTTAAAAAAAGAGAAAAAAAAACAAAAAAAAACCAAACAAAAACCAACCAACCAACCAACCCCAGGTCTTTTTTTGTACGCTTTGCTTTTAGGTTGTTCTTTAATTTCCTTGTAATTATTTGGGTGAGGTTTTGCTTTTTTTTGTTCACCCCTTGTAAAAACCAGCTGCCCTCCCTCCCCCCCCCCCCCCCCCGCCCCTTTTTCCCTGGAAGTTCTGATTTTTGTTTTGCAGCGAGGAACCTTTTCCTCCTTTTTTTTTTTTTTTTTGGTCTTTTTTTTTGTTTTTTTATCCCCCGAGCGCGCGGAAGCGCTTCGGAAAGGATTTCGTGCAGGTTCACTCGAGCTGTCGGAGAGGGGCTGGGACCCGGGAAGGGGCTGGGGGGGGGGACACGGGGACACAGGCTGGGGGGGCCCTCCGGGACCTCAGGAAATGCATTTTTTTGTCGTCCTTGCTCCCGGGAATGCCGATAACCCCCCCAAAATCCATGCCTGCAGGGGGCCGGTGGCCGAGGGGCGCTGCGTTTCCGCCCCCGGGGGGGGGCTGTTTCCTCCCCCCTTTCCAGCCGCGCTTCCTCGAGGCTTGCAAAAACGGGTGTTCGAAATGGGGATGATTTGGGAAAACCCTTTTTTTTCCTTTTTTTTCCTTCCCCCCCCCCGCCTGGCTTTTTCCGGCTCGCTCCCCTTCCTTTCTTCCTCCCCCACCCTCCTCTTCCTGCTGGCAGCCCCTCGCTGCCCTTCCCCTCCCTCCCTCCCGGCCAGGAAGGAGCCCCTGGGGGGGGGGGGGGGCCCGGCTCCTTTCCCCCCCCCCAAAACCAGGCGGCGGGGGGGACGCGGAGCTGGAGCACCCCCGGCTCCCGAGGCGGGAGCTTTTTTTTGGGGTGAAATCTCTTTGTTTCCGAGCAGAGCGGGGACGAGAGGAAGGCGAGGCGCGGACAGCGAGCAGGTGGCGGCGGCGGGGGGGGGGGGGGGGGGGGGACCCCTGGGAACCCCCCCCCGGAGGTGGGAACCGGCCCCAGTTTGGAGGTGGGGATGGTTTGGAGCTGAGGTTACTGGGGGGGGGGGGAGAGGAGGGGGCCGCGGGCAGCCCTGGCACCTTCCCCCTCCCGGCCCGTGCGTGGGGGGCGTTTTCTGGGGGCTTTTTGGGAGGAATTTCGTGCCCCCCCCTCCCCCCCAGGACCACCAGGGGACCGCGCTCAGCATCACCCGGCGAGCCCCCCCCCCCCGCTGCCCCCAGCCCCGTCCTCGCTTTTCGGGGTCTGCCCCGCGGCGGGGGCGCGCTCCCGGAGCCGGGGACCCCCCCCCCCCCAAATTTATAGCGGGGGGGGCCCCCCCAAATCCACGCCGGGCTTCCCCCCCCCGGGGCTGGAGGAAACGCAGCCAAACTGTGAAGCGTGAAGGCCTCCTTACCCTCTTTCCTTTTTTTTTTTTTGTTTTTTTTCTGTTTTTTTTTAAATAAAGCCCTGCAGGGAGGGAGGAGGCGAGCGAGGCGCCCCCCCCCCGCCCCCCCCGGCCGGCCCTTCCCCTCCCCACCCCACCCCACCCCCCGATATTATATTTTTGCATTTGTATATTTTTATATAGGAAACTTTACGCATTTGTATTTTAATAACCTGTGAAGCACTATGAGGCCCCCCCGGCGCCTCGCGGCCCTCCCCTTCCCCCCCCCCCGATACTGGAAGCTACAGAAAATCAGTAGAAAGCAGGATTTGGTTAATTTAAGCGTCGATTTATTCCCCCCCCCCCCCCCAGCCCTGGGGGGGCCCCCAGGACCCGAGTGCCAACCCCATCCCGCGGCCCCCAGCTCCAGCAGGGTTTTGCCGTCGGGTTTTTGGTGTCCCCCCCCCCAAAGCCGTGGCAGCACCCCGGTGCCGTGTCCCCCCCCCCCCCCTTGTCCCCCCCCCTTTTGCTTTTTTGGGCTGATGGAGCTTAATTTTCCTATGGAAACGCGGCCGGCAGCGAGGAGACGCCGGGGGCAGGGGGACGCTGCCCCCCCCCCCCATTATTTTGGGGTCCCGGGGGGGAGGTTTTGGGGTGGGGGTGACGCTGCTGGAGCCGTCGGTGCTTCCATCGCTGGGGAGGGGGCAGCTGGACCCAGTTCGGCCCAGTTTGTCCCAGTTCGGCCCAGTTTGTCCCATTGAGGCTCTGCGGCACCCAGGTCCCAACCCCGTGTCCCCCCCCCCCCCAAAATGCCTCCGGTGACTGCGGGAAGCAAAACGTGCCTTGATCCGGGGGGGGGGCGGGGAGTTTGAAGGGGGGGTCCAGCTCCCACCCCGCTGCCCCCAGCCTGCGCTGCCCGCCCGGGTTTGGGGTTTTGGGGGAAAAAACGGGGGTTTTGGGGCCGCCCTGCCGGCTTTAACCACCTGCGCCGGGGGGGGCGGCACGGGGGGGGTGGGCGCAGGATCGGGCCCTGTGCCCCCCCCCCAGCTGGCAATAACCCCCCCACCCCCCCAGTGCCCGGACTGTTCCCTCTGGCCGTGGCCGAGCTTTTTTCTACTCCGGTGGCCGCCGTCCCGAGCCCCCGTTTTCAAAGTGCTATTTTTTTGTACAAAGAGACTAGATGAAAATTGTAGTTTTTTGGCTCCTTTGTAAAAATCCGGGGTGACCGACTTCTTTTGTAATAAACACGAGTCGCTGGCGTTGTCTGGGCCGTCTGCGGGGGCTTCACTTGGGGCGCGGGGCCGGGGACGCTTCGGGGACCCTGGGGACGATCTGGGCCGCCTTTGGGGACCCTGGGGCCACCTTGGGGACCCTTGGGCTACCTTGGGGACCCTTGGGCTACCTTGGGGACTATGGGGCCACCCTGAGGCCACCTTTGGGGACCCTGGGCCCACTTTGGGAGCTGTGGGGACAATTTGAGGCCACTTTGGGGTCCCTGGGGCCACTCTGAGGCCACTTTGGGTTCTGTGGGGCCACCCTGAGGCCACCTTTGTGGACCCTGGGGCCACTTTGGGAACTGTGGGGACAATCTGAGGCCACTTTGGGGTCCCTGGGGCTACCTTAGGGAGCCTCGGGCTACCTTGGGGACTATGGGGCCGCTCTGAAGCCAATTTTGGGATCCCTGGGGCCGCCCTGAGGTCACATTTGGGGACCCTGGGGCCACTTTGAGGACTATGGGGACAGCCTGAGGCTACCTTGGAGTCCTTGGGGCCACCTTGGGGACTATGGGGCCACCCTGAGGCCACCTTTGGGGTCCCTGGGGCCACCTTGGGGACTATGGGGCCACTCTGAGGCCAACTTTGGGATCCCTGTGGACACCCTGAGGCTACTTTTGGGGACCCTGGGGCCACTTTGGGAGCTGTGGGGGCAGTTTGAGGCCACCTTGGGGTCCCCGGGGCCACCTTGGGGACTATGGGGCCACTCTGAGGCCACTTTGGGTTCTGTGGGGCCACCCTGAGGCTACTTTTGGGGACTCT
>NW_028153738.1:0-12716 GCF_964211835.1 Anser anser
ATTGTAATCCTATTTGGGACTCAGTCATTTATAACAATTGGGGGCTCGTCCGGGATGGTCTTGGTTCCTGAATTCTGACTTGATCTAGGAGGGGCGCCCCCACCATTTGGTGGCTCCTGTTCGAGTCAGGTCGGGACTAATGCCATCTCGAACCTGAATAAGGGCAAGCAAAGATTTAGATTTTTATGAGCTCCCTTTTGCCGGCTGCAGCACTATATTTTGCCCGTAATTCTGCGCGCGAAGATCCGAACGAAGACGACGGAGTCGTAAGTATTTAATGTGTATACCGTTCGGTTGGGTGGGATTCGGTTGCCTGTGTGTGTGAGAGTGTGATTGAGACGGAACGTAGTTCCGAAGCGATTGTGGAGGTCTTCTAACCGCGGTTCCAATCTCCCGCGAGGGACTTGGCCGGTGAAGGACCGAAGCGATTCCTATAGGATTCGTGGGTGGGTGATAGGTCCTAAACCCCCTGCAAGACACTCTCACTAAGGCAACCAAGGGCTGTAGGAATTGCCACAGTAAAATTCCTAGATGGGTCAGATTAAATCGAAGACCCGGGACCAGAGAAAAGGGAGCAAATTACCAGACATACCACCAGAAAGTCCATTAGGGATAATGATTAGAAATTGGAACGATAGGGGCCCCAGAAAAGGAAAAAGCAAAGTAAAAATGATTCAGTATTGTATGATAGAATGGCCAAAGGAGCCTTTAAGACCACATGTCTTTTGGCCTATTTTCGGATCTTTTGAAGACTGGGTTTGCCAGGCTTTAAATCTACATGTTAACTCAAAGGAACCTTTTAGTCAGGAGGAAAGTGATTATGCAAGGTTATGGATCAGGACTTCACGTCCTTTTCCAGCCTCAGTATTTACACTAAAAACAGAGGAGGAGTTTGAAGAAGGAGAAGAAAAACGGGAAAAAGAAAAAGAGGATAAATGGGAGCCATTAGATAATTTACCACCTCTATATTCTAACAATCCACCTCTGGCAGTGGCCCCACCTCCGGCAGCTGTGGTATCTCCACCGCCGACAGCACCGGAATCAGACCGACCCCCGGCTGCATGTACGAGAAGTAGGACTGCCACATCTGAGGGAGCTTCTCTATATCCCTTAAGAGAGGTACCCCTGGGAGGCAATCAGGGAGGCATTGGGTTTGTGGCAGTCCCCTTAAATACCACAGATGTAAGGAATTTCAAGAAAGAAATGGGGGCCTTATTAGATGACCCCCTCGGAGTAGCTGAAAGACTGGACCAATTCCTAGGTCCCAATACTTATACCTGGGAAGAAATACAGTCCATTTTAGGGATCTTATTTACTGTCGAGGAAAAAGGAATGATTAGGCAAGCTGGAATGAGAATGTGGGAGAGACAGAATCAGGCAGGACCCCCAGGAGACCAAAAATGGCCAAACGTGGATCCCCACTGGGATCATCAACAACCCCAAGGAAGGCAGAATATGAGGGATTTGAGAACATTAATCATACAGGGAATAAGGGAAGCTGTTCCCCGAGGGCAAAACATTAATAAAGCATTTCATGAGCAACAAGGGAAAGACGAATCTCCAACAGAATGGTTGGAGAGATTAAGGAGAAGTTTGCAAATGTATTCTGGAATTGACCCGAATACAGTGGCTGGAACTGCACTCCTTAGAACGCAATTTGTAGCTAAATCCTGGGGGGACATAAGGAGGAAATTAGAGAAGCTGGAAGATTGGCAAGAGAGGGGATTAGAAGAGTTACTTAGGGAAGCACAGAAAGTATATGTTAGGAGAGATGAGGAAAAACAAAAAGCAAAAGCTAAGATTTTTGTAGCAGCAGTAAGAGAAAGTCAGAGAAATAAGACTCTGTCCGGAGAAAGGAGGGAGAAGGGAATAGAGAAAGCCCCTAGGGGGCAGTCTTGTCGAGAGAAATACACCATTCCCGCTTGTTACTATTGCAACAAGAAGGGACACATTCAGAGGAACTGTCGTAAGCGGGAACAAGATGAGAAAACATTCAAAGAAGAATAGGGGTGTCAGGGGCTATATCTTCTGGGGACGTCAACATCAACGGAGCCCTTGATAAAACTACTAATTGGTCCCCATAAAGAGGAAGTTTTGTTTTTAGTGGACACAGGAGCTGAAAAATCTACTATTCAAAAACTTCCAAAAGGAGTAGAGGAAGGGAACAATTATATGTCAGTAATAGGGGCAAAAGGAGAGCCTTTTAGAGTGCCTGTCTTGAAAAATGTAAAAGTAGAAACTGGGAAGAAAACTTATGTTAATGATTTTCTTTTGCTCCCTGAAGCGGAGTACAATTTACTGGGGAGAGATTTGATTTTAAGATTGAATTTGAGCATTCAGAGTCAAGGGGACGAATTGCAGATTAAATTATACACTTTGACACAAAAAGATGAAGAAGTCATTAACCCTTTAGTATGGTATAAGGAGGGGGAGACCGGAAGGATAGAAATGGACCCCATAAATATTCAAATAATGGATCCCCATCGTCCAATCCGAGTCAAACAATACCCTATACCAATGGAGGGTCGAAAGGGGTTAAAACCTGTGGTTGACAGACTTCTGGAAAAAGGAACTTTAGAACCGTGCATGTCGCCTCATAATACACCCATCCTCCCCGTAAAAAAATCGGATGGGTCATACAGGATGGTGCAAGACCTGAGAGCTGTAAATCAGCGAACACTCGCTAAATTCCCTGTGGTGGCAAATCCTTATACTTTATTGAGTCGCATATCTCCCAAACATACCTGGTATAGTGTAATAGATCTGAAAGATGCATTTTGGGCCTGCCCTCTGGATGAGAGGTCCAGAGATTATTTTGCCTTCGAGTGGGAGGACCCCGAAACGGGACGAAAACAACAATTAAGATGGACTGTGCTACCACAGGGGTTTACAGAGTCACCAAATCTATTTGGACAAACTTTAGAAAAAATTTTACAAGATTTCACGTTACCTAGGGGGGTCAAATTATTGCAATATGTGGATGATCTATTAATAGCAGGAGAAACTGAAGAGGGAACCCGAGAAGCTACTATTAAATTGCTAAACTTTTTAGGGGAAAGAAGATTAAAGGTGTCTCGATCGAAATTACAGTTTGTGGAACAGGAAGTAAAATACTTGGGGCACTGGCTGAGTAAGGGAAAAAAGAAATTAGATCCTGACAGGGTATTAGGGATTCTATCTTTAAGACCCCCACAAACTAAAAAGGAAATTCGGCAAGTATTGGGATTATTAGGATATTGTAGACCGTGGCTTGAAGGCTACAGTGAAAAGGTCAAATTCTTATATGAGAAATTAACTAATAACCAGCTTAAGTGGTTCACAGAGGATGATCAGAAATTTGAGGAAATAAAAAGGGCTTTAATACAGGCACCTGTACTGAGCCTTCCGGATCTGGAAAAACCTTTCTATCTCTTTGTAAATACATCGAACCAAACAGCATATGGAGTTCTCACTCAAGATTGGGCAGGGATTAAGAAACCTGTAGGGTATTGCTCTAGGTTGCTTGATCCAGTAAGTAGAGGGTGGCCTGCTTGTCTTCAAGCTCTGGTCGCTACAGCATTACTAATAGAAGAAGTTAGGAAGAGTACCTTTAGTGCTCCTTTAAAGGTGTATACTCCACACAATGTTAGAAGTGTCTTACAGCAAAAAGCAGAAAAATGGTTAACGGATAGTCGGATCCTAAAGTATGAAGCAATACTAATTGACTCACCTGACTTAGAACTGAGGGTAACCTCTGCTCAGAGCCCAGCACAATTTTTGTTCGGAGAACCACAGGAGGGAGTACAACATAACTGTTTAGAGGTAATTGAGACTCAGACAACAGTGAGGCCGGATTTAAAGGATGCTGAGTTGGAGAAAGGAGAGGCACTGTTTGTAGATGGCTCCTCCCGAGTAGTGGAAGGAAAAAGAAAATCAGGATATGCAATAATTAATAAGAACTTAGAACCTGTGGAATCCGGACCTTTGAGCCCATCATGGTCAGCTCAGGCTTGTGAGCTGTATGCCCTATGTAGGGCCCTGGAACTATTAAAAGGGAAAAGTGGGACGATATATACAGACTCTAAATATGCATATGGGGTGGTCCATACTTTTGGAAAAATTTGGGAAGAAAGAGGTCTAATTAATACTCAAGGGAGGAATCTTATACATCAAGAGTTAATAATAAAAATTTTAAGGGCATTAAGAGAACCAAAGGAGATAGCAGTGGTACATGTAAGAGGACACCAAAAGGGATTGGATTATCGAATCAGAGGAAATAATCTAGCAGATAAGGAGGCCCAGGAAGCAGCCCTGAGGACTCAGGTTGTTAAAATCAATGTGATACGAGAGGAAGAAAGGCGAGAAAGAGAAGAAAAGAAATTTACCCCTGAAGAACAAGCAAAATTGGAGAAAATAGGGGCTAAGTTAGAACAAGGAGAATGGACACTGCCTGACGGGCGAGAGATATTGCCAAAAGCCTATGCGAGGCAAATACTGGAACGTTTACATGCACAAACACATTGGGGTATGAAGGCATTAAGCGATCATTTCCTTAAACAATTTGGTTGCATTGGAATTTTTGAAATAGCGAAACAAATTACACAAGGTTGTTTAACTTGTCAGAAAATAAATAAGAAAGTGTTTCGACAAGCAGCTATGGGAGGGAGAAAAACAGCTTATAGGCCTTTCGAGAAAGTACAAGTTGATTTCACTGAATTGCCCAAGGTAGGGAGAATGAAATATCTATTGGTAATCGTAGATCATTTAACACAATGGGTAGAAGCTTATCCTGTAGCACGAGCTACTGCACAGACAGTGGTAAAAATTTTATTGGAACATTTAATACCAAGGTATGGGATAATCCAGTACATTGATTCTGATCAGGGCACACACTTTACTTCTAAAATAATAAAATTGTTGTGTCAATCATTAGGTATTCAGTGGGAATACCACACTCCCTGGCACCCACAGAGCTCAGGGAAAGTAGAAAGGATGAATCAAACAATAAAACAACAATTGACTAAGTTAATGATCGAGACACAGCTGCCCTGGACGAAATGCTTACCATTGGCACTTTTAAACATAAGAACTAAACCACACAGTGAGACTGGATTATCATCATATGAAATGTTATATGGTATGCCTTATTCTCAAGGGATGCCCCTAGGGAACAATGTAATTGAGGATCATAGTATCCAGAAATACATAATTACCATTGGAAGGAGATTGCAGGAGCTAAGAGAAATTGGGATGATGACTCAGACACCACCTTTAGGATTTGCTATTCATAAGATACAACCAGGAGACAAGGTCTTAATAAAAACCTGGAGAGAAGAATCATTGAACCCCCGATGGGAGGGACCGTACCTTGTTTTACTTACTACTGAAACAGCTGTGAGAACGGCAGAAAGGGGTTGGACCCACGCATCCAGAATAAAAGGACCAATAACTACCGAAGCCTGGAGGGTTGAGTCCACTCCTGGGGAACTGAAACTGAGATTAAAGAGGAACTGATATCCCAGCAATAAGGTTCTGCATGAATTAAGGGCACTGGATAAAGAGGACAAGTCTGAAGGGAGGAAAGGGAGAAGGCAAGACCGGGGTAGGACCCTCCACTGCGGTGTGTATGGTCTACCGAGGGAGGCAACCCCTATGGGTATTGACTGCCGAGTGAGAGGGCCTCGACCGGACTTCTCCCGCGCTAAGATCAGGTTGTCCTGAGAAAAGTAACATGAGAATCTCTTAAACCCATAATGAAATTGTGATTAGTTTTTCCAGGAGCTGGATCACCCCGAAGGGCTGAATGGTAACACAAGCTCTGAAAGCGGGCCCAACCTCATGATTGAAGGCGTTTCCCACACTCTCAAGATTGGACGACGAAAAAGGATAAGAAATGCTATACTTTCTGGTATTGTTTTTACAGGGGCAATTGGGCCATGGGCAAGAATGGAGGAATAACTTTTTCACTTTGGGGGAGGAAGTGGCTAGGGCCTTTAACCTTAGTAACTGCTGGATTTGTGGAGGACCGGGGGGAACTGAAAGTTGGCCCTGGGTAGCAGGCCCAGTTGAACCCAAGTGGTGGGTCAGTAATCTGAGCGAAGTTCATAATGGGACGCAATTTTGGAAAGAGGAAGGAGGCCCATGGCAGTTACACTCGTCAGCTCGGGGTGTATACTGCTTGAACAGAACAGGAACAGTGGCGGTGGGAAAAAGCATTTGCAATTGGACTCTGTCTCCTGGATATGATTGTACCGATCCTGGATGTAGTCCTATAAACTGTACAGCACGTAGTGGGAAATGGAACACCACACATGTTCAGCTGAGAAATGGGACTTGGCTGAAATGCTCATACAGAGAATTTTTTGGATCCGGATGTAAAACTGTGGCAAGAGCCCAAGCGGGGGGACAATTCGATAGTCGAATCTTAGACTGTCAACATGATAACACAACTAAGGAACAGCATGTGGTGCGGGTCTATCGCTGGAGATGGCAGAATGAGAATGGGAGGCGAGTGTTCTTTAAGCATTTCTGGTCAGCTTATAATATAACTGGCCACCAAGGAGAACTGAATTGTGACTGTAAGTGGAAACCTGATGCGGGAGCTTGGAAGTGCGCATATACGAGTACGAACGGGGCAGACATTGTAACAGGACCACTCGGTAACAAGGACACTCTGTATTATCACGCCCCAAGGGCTAAAAAGGGATGGAATGGTCCTTTTCCAAACGGGACGTGGGCCCTAAAGGGACATTATTGGGTGTGTGGCAAACATGCTTACAAGAGGCTACCTGAAAATTGGTCGGGAATATGCTATGTGGGGTACATAAGACCCTTGTTCTTTTTATTGTCACAAACACAAGGAGATCATTTAGGAATAAGATTATATGATGACCTGAACAGAGTGAAACGATCTATAGATACTTCCTTAACCGGGGGTAGTGCCCAAGAATGGGGAAAGGATGAATGGCCTCCTGAAAGAATCATACAGCATTATGGGCCAGCCACCTGGAACCCGAATGAGTTGATATCAGGAGCCCGAGAACCTATTTATAATTTGAACCGAATAATTAGGTTGCAAGCTATCCTCGAGGTTGTAACAAATCAAACAGCGACAGCCTTGGATCTTTTGGCTGACCAATCCACTCAAATGAGAAATGCTATATTCCAACATAGAATGGTCTTAGACTATTTACTAGCAGAAGAAGGGGGAGTATGTGGAAAACTGAACGATTCTAACTGTTGTCTACAGATTGATGATAATGGAAAAGTGGTCAAGCAGATAACAAAGGAAATTAGAAAGTTAGCCCACGTCCCAGTACAAACTTGGAAGGGTATGGATTGGGATTTCTTTTCATGGTTGCCTGGTGAACCATGGGTTAAAAGGATGCTGTTTTTATTTTTATGTGGTATAGTGACATTATTGTTTATACCTTGTATGATACCTTGCTTTACGTTGTTGATACGGCGAGTAATAAATAGCACCCAATTTGTGATGACTTCAGTGGAGAGAAAAGGTGACGTGTCGATAATGATGCTTAAGAAGTGGACACCCCGAGAACTGACTGATGAAATCCAATTGTTACTGACAAAAGTTGAAGGAGAGACACGAATTGATGATTAAAAAAAAAAAAAAGGGAGGAATTGTAAGAAATGGTCCAGCAATTCGTGCCACTAAGGGGTTTTGAAGGGTTAACATTGAGGCCTGGGTTTAGGCGAGAAAAGAACAAAGGGATTTCTTCGGAGAAAAACTGCTGACTTTGCACGAATGTGCAGTAACTTCTGACAGCCGGCCAAGAGACCACTAGATAAGGAGGAAGAATATGAGCCTCCCTGTCTCCCTGTCCGAGCGGCCCCCGAGAAAGTAACAGAGACTGATAAGCAGGTGCACCTGGAAGGACGTCGGATTCGGGAAACCAATTATAATAACCTTGCCTCTTTTAGAAGTAGTAATAAATATGTATTAGCCTAGGAGTATAAAAAATTAGATGCCTTACGTAACGGGTGTGCGTCCCGGTAGAGCAGAGACTCCCGGCGCACCCAGCGCTCTTTGCTTGCCTTTATTCGTTTAATAAATTGTAAACTCTGATTGTAATCCTATTTGGGACTCAGTCATTTATAACAGTATCAACCCCTACCAATCGGTATTTATAACCTCTTGCTTTAGGCAGTTCCACGAAGTCTATTTGCCAGTAATCTCCAGGCTCTATTCCAGCTCTAGTTCTTCCCATCTCAGCATGTTTCCTTGCTACCGGATTATTCTTTAAGCAAAGCTCACATTTTGACATTACTGACTTTGCCATTGTTAACATGTGTACCGAGATGACACCTCGTTTCAAATAGGTCACCATTGCTTCTGCACCCCAGTGACATTCATTATGTTTTATTTGTAAGATTTCTCGCATTATTATAGGAGGTACTATGAGTTGTCCTGTCGTAGTCACATACCACCCGTCAGGATTCTTCTGGGCCTTCATCAAATTTGCAAGTCTCTCATCTTCCGCTGAATACTTTGGGTCTTTAGGTAATTTAAAACAAGAGAGGCCTACCTTCGATGGAATTAGAGCCATTACTTTCCATACTTCACGTGCAACCTTCCGGGCCGTCAAATCCGCCAGTCTGTTACCTTCTGCAATCTCTGACACCCCTCCTTGATGAGCTTTACAATGCATTATGGCCACCTGTTGGGGTTTCTGTACAGCTGTTATTAATTTCAATAGTTCTTCCTGGTATTTTATATTAGTCCCTTGTGAGGATAGCATTCCCCTTTCTTTCCATAATGCCCCATGTACGTGGACTACCCCGAATGCATATTTTGAATCTGTCCAAATATTCACGTTCTTACCCTCGCTTAGTTCCAGGGCTCGTGTCAGGGCGACTATTTCTGCTCATTGGGCTGAAGTCCCCGGAGGTAGGGAATTTGCCTCAGTCACTACCTTTGATGTAGTTGCCGCGTATCCTGCATAACGAGTCCCATTTTCCACAAAGCTGCTTCCATCCGTGAAAAGTTCCCAATCTGGTCTCCCCCGAGGCTGATCCTTTAAGTCTGTTCTGCTGGCATAGGTATGTTCGATGATCTCCACGCAATCATGACTGAGGTCTCCTTCCTCCGTAGTTGTTCCTAGAAACACTGCTGGGTTCAATAAGTTAGTAGTTCTTAAGATTACATCATCTTGCTCAGTTAGTATAGCTTGATATTTCATCATTCGGCTGGGCGATAGCCAATGGCCCCCCTTTTGCTCCAATACCGTAGTCACCATCTGTGGCACGAACACTCAATTTGCTTCCCTAATGTGAGCTTCCTGGCTTCCTGTATTAAAAGGACTGTGGCTGCCACGGCCCTTAAACACGAGGGCCATCCAGCGCTTACTGCATCCAATTGTTTAGAAAAATACCCCACAGGTCTTTTCCAGCTCCCAAGTCGCTGGGTCAGTACTCCTAATGCCAATCGTTGTCTCTCATGCACAAACAGCTGGAAGTCCTTTGATAAGTCCGGGGCATGGCATTCTGTACCCCGACTTGTACCCAATCTTGCTATCTCTTCAGCCTCCTTATTCCATCCCCTGTGTTATAATCCCATTGGGGATCCTCGGTGGGGAAGTTTTGATCTAGATTTCCAAGCACTAATCCATTACGTATATCTTCTCGGGCTCTCTCTCTGGCTGCCCGCAATACCATGTCTTTTTCTGTCGAGTCCATCAAAGTATCCAGGATCACCTGGAGATCATCCCAATCGGGATTTTGGGTTTTAATTATCATTTTCATTACCCTAGCTACTTTATCTGGGTTTTCCCTGTAGGTGCCGGCTGCTTGCTTCCATATCA
Source organism: Anser anser (assembly GCF_964211835.1). Classification (NCBI taxonomy): domain Eukaryota; kingdom Metazoa; phylum Chordata; class Aves; order Anseriformes; family Anatidae; genus Anser; species Anser anser. The sequence goes on from NW_028153738.1 coordinate 9,801, forward strand.
TTAAATCCCCAGCTGAAAAAGGCACCTTAACATATACCGGTCCTTCTGTCCCCACTCCTTGCCTGAGGGGAGCGATTATTTTCCCTCCCTGTTCATTTATAGTTTCTCCTGCCCTTCGCTGTTGCCGGGTCCTATGTGACACAGGGGAGACTAAAGTCGGGGATTCTCCATCACTACTGCTATCTTCCTTTTCTCTTTTCCCTCCCTGTCCTGGCTCTTCCGGCGGAGCCGACGGCGCAACTTCCAAATCAATATTTCCATTATTCATTTCCCCATAATACTTATTATTCTCTATTGCCTGATGCTGTATACAGTGTCCCTCCTTAGTACATGCACAACAACGTTCCTCAGTTGAAACCTCAAGCACCATTATTCCACAAGCATGCTGCCATTCAGGCTTTCGGCGCAAATAAAAGAATAATTCCACATACGACAGTTCATCATATTTTCCTTCCCGCTTACAGAATAGCATCAATTGTAAAATTGTATTATATTGCAATGTTCCATTCTCAGGCCAAGTTTCTTGGTCCTCTAGCTTATACTGTGGCCACCAAATATTACAATAATCAATCAGCTTTCCTTTCCGCATTTCTTGACCAAAACCTCCCTCTTTCCAGTGTGCTAGCAAACACCCCAGCGGGGATGTCCGCGGGATAGGTACATCTTTTCCCAGAATTCCTTTGATCTTTTTCATTTTGAGCTTATGATACAAACCCAAAAGCTGCCAGAGCAGCAGCACACTTTCCCAGAAGCTGCCGGAGCAGCAGTACACTCTCCCAAAAGCTGCCGGAGCAGCAGCGTGCTCTCCCAGAAGCTGCCGGAGCAGCAGCACGCTTTCCCAAAAGCTGCCGGAGCAGCAGCATGCTCTCCCAAAAGCTGCCGGAGCAGCAGCACGCTTTCCCAAAAGCTGCCGGAGCAGCAGCGTGCTCTCCCAAAAGCTGCCGGAGCAGCAGCGTGCTCTCCCAGAAGCTGCCGGAGCAGCAGCACGCTTTCCCAGAAGCTGCCGGAGCAGCAGCATGCTCTCCCAAAAGCTGCCGGAGCAGCAGTACACTCTCCCAAAAGCTGCCGGAGCAGCAGCATGCTCTCCCAAAAGCTGCCGGAGCAGCAGCACGCTTTCCCAAAAGCTGCCGGAGCAGCAGCGTGCTCTCCCAGAAGCTGCCGGAGCAGCAGCACGCTTTCCCAGAAGCTGCCGGAGCAGCAGCGTGCTTACTACATACCAATAATACCAAGTGCTGACCCTTCAGCACAAACCAATACAATTACCAATACCAAACCACCAATGCCGAACCTGCAGAGCTTTCGCTCTGTCTAACGGACGGCGCCTAGGCTTACCCCGGGAGCTCCCTGCCCAACCGAGCGTGGCTTTCGCCGCGTCTGACCGGCAGGCTTTCCCAACCAAATCGGTACCGAATACCCAAAGTTGAAAGCACCTTTGCTTACCACTCCAGTGGTACGTCGTGAGCAGCGGAGGTCGGTCGTGGTCGACTGCTCCCCGAGAATCCCTCGGTGCCGGCTGGAGCGAAACCGAGACACGAGCCGCCTCAGCAGTGCCCACGCTGTCCCACCTGGGTCGCCAAAATGTTAGCGTAGCAACCACATAACCACCAAGTGATTATATGAAGGTGCTTTATTCAGCGCTGGAAGCCGGGGCAGGTGCCCAAATCTGGCCTCAAGTCCCGTTACTTCCCAGCCGTTATTTATACATACAATATTGCGTCAGGTATACATATTCATTACAGGTTGCAACATCAGCCTCGCTTTTCATTCTAATTAGCTCCCCTCCCCTTTGCACATGCGTGGCGCACTCTGGTGGTCGTCCAGGTGGTCGTCCAGATGAAGTAAGGAGTCTTCCTCTCCGCTAAACTTTTCACCTTTCTTACTCGACGCATGCTCCCTCCGCTTCTTGGTTCTGCTTCAACTCATTTCATCATTTCCAGGCCCTTATCCAAGGTCAGGTTGTACCTGTTCCCTCCCAAGGTTCCCCTTCAATGATTCTTTTGATTGTTCAATGTACTCCCTAAGTATCCAGTATACATAGATTAATTGATAATGTAAGTACATTTGGCAATGCTTAATTATACTGTAGGTCCCATTACCTAAGAGACATTAGTAAAACATCCATTCGATTCTCCCCAACACTAACACAGAGACTGCACTGGCACCACTGGGGATGCAGTGCAGTGAGTCCAGAGAGTACCCCGGCAGCACTGGGGATGCAGTGCAGTGAGTCCAGAGAGTGCACTGGCACCACTGGGGATGCAGTGCCGTTGGTCCAGAGAGTGCACTAGCACCACTGGGGATGCACTGCAGTGAGTCCAGAGTGTGCACTGGCACCACTGGGGATGCAGTGCAGTGAGTCCAGAGAGGCCACTGGCACCACTGGGGATGCAGTGCAGTGAGTCCAGAGCGTGCACTGGCACCACTGGGGATGCACCCCGGTGAGTCCAGAGAGTGCACTGGCACCACTGGGGATGCACCCCGACAAGTCCAGAGAGTGCACTGTCACCACTGGGGATGCAGTGCAGTGAGTCCAGAGAGTGCACTGGCCCCACTGGGGATGCACTGCAGTGAGTCCACAGAGGGCACTGGCACCACTGGGGATGCAGTGCAGTGAGTCCAGAGATTGCACTGGCACCACTGGGGATGCAGTGCAGTGAGTCCAGAGAGTGCACTGGCACCACTGGGGATGCAGTGCAGTGAGTCCAGAGAGTGCACTGGCACCACTGGGGATGCAGTGCAGCAAGTCCAGAGAGTGCACTGGCACCACTGGGGATGCAGTGCAGTGAGTCCAGAGAGTGCACTGGCACCACTGGGGATGCACCCCGGCAAGTAAAGAGAGTGCACTCTCTGGACTCACTGAAGTGCATCCCCAGTGGTGCCAGTACACTCTCTGGACTCAGTGCAGTGCATCCCCAG